>NC_142168.1:68933966-69120354 GCF_029865625.1 Vigna umbellata
GTGGAGGAAGTGGACGAAGTGGACGAAGTGGACGAAGTGGAGAAAGTGGAGGAAGTGGAGGAAGTTGACGAAGTGGACGAAGTTGACGAAGTGGACGAAGTTGACGAAGTTGACGAAGTTGACGGAGTGGACAAAGTGGAGGAAGTGGAGGAAGTGGACTAAGTGGATGAAGTTAACAAAGTTGACGAAGTTGACTATCTAGACGAAGTGGAGGAAGTTGAGGAAGTGGACGAAGTTGACAAAGTTGACGAATTGGACGAAGTGAAGGAATTGGAGGAAGTGGACGAAGTTGATGAAGTGGAGGAAGTGGACGAAGTTGACGAAGTGGAGGAAGTGGACGAAGTGGAGGAAGAGGAAAGAAGTGGACGAAGTTGACGAAGTGGACGAAGTGGACGAAGTTGACGAAGTGGATGACGTTGACGAAGTTGACGAAGATGACGAAGTGGACGAAGTGGACGAATGGGAGAGGGTGGAGGAAGTGGAGGAATTGGAGAAGTGGAGGAAGTGGACGAAGTGGACGAAGTGGCCGAAGTTGACGAATTTGACGAATTGGACGAAGTGAAGGAAGTGGAGGAAGTGGAGGAAGTGGAGGAAGTGGACGAAGTTGACGAAGTTAACGAAGGGGACGAAGTGGACAAAGTTGACGAAGATGACGAAGGGGAGGAAGTGGACGAAGTGAAGGAAGTGGACGAAGTTGACGAAGTGGGCAAAGTTGACGAAGTGAAGGAAGTGGACAAACTAGAGGAAGTGGAAGAAGAGGACGAAGTTGTCGAAGTGGACGAAATGAATGAAGTTGAAGAAGTTGACGAAGTGGAGGAAGTGGAGGAAGTTGACGAAGTGGAGGAAGTGGACGAAGTTAACGAAGTGGAGGAAGTTGACGAAGTGGAGGAAGTGGACGAAGTTAACGAAGTGGAGGAAGTTGACGAAGTGGACGAAGTTGACGAAGTTGACGAAGTTGGCGAAGAGGACGAAGTGGAGGATGTGGAGGAAGTGGACTAACTGGGCGAAATGGACGAAGTTGACGAAGTGGAAGAAGTGGACGAAGTTGACGAACTTAATGAAGTTGATGAAGTGAACGAAGTTCACGAAGTTGGGGAAGTTGACAAAATGGACGAAGTGCACGAAGTGGACAAAAGGGACGAAGTTGACGGAGTGGAGGAAGTGGAGGAAGTGGACTAATTGGATGAAGTTAACAAAGTTGACGAAGTTGAATAACTGGACAAAGTGGAGGAATTTCAGGAAGTGGACGAAGTTGACGAATTGGACGAGGTGGAGGAAGTGGACGAAGTGGACGAAGTGGTCGAAGTGGCCAAAGTTGACGAAGTGGGAAAAGTGGAGGAAATGGAGGAAGTGGAGGAAGTGGAGGAAGTGGAGGAAGTGGGAAGAAGTGGAGGAAGTGGACGAAGTTGACGAAGTGGACGAAATGGACGAAGTTGAAGAAGTTGACGAAGTGGTCGAAGTGGAGGAAGTGGAGGAAGTGGAGGAAGTGGAGCAAGTGGAGGAAGTGGAGGAAGTGGACGAAGTTAACGGAGTTGACGAAGTAGACGAACGAAGTGGACGAAATTGACGAAGTTGACGACTTTCACGAAGGAAGTGGAGGAAGCGGACGAAGTTGAGGAAGTGGACTAAATGGATGAAAATGAAGAAGTTGACGAAGTGGAGGAAGTGGAGGAAGTTGACGGAGTTGACGAAGTTGACGAAGTGAAGGAAGTTGACGAAGTGGACGAAGTTGAGGAAGTTGAGGAAGTGGAGGAAGTGGACGAAGTTGGTGAAGTGGACGAGGTGGCGGAAGTGGACGAAGTATAGGAAGTGGAGGAAGTGGAGGAAGTGGAGGAAGTTGACGAAGTGGACGAACTAGAGGAAGTGGAGGAAGTGGAGGAGTTGGAGGAAGTGGACTCAGTAGACGAATTGGGCGAAGTGGAGGAATGGGACGAAGTAGGGGAAGTGGACGAAGTTGACGAAGTGGACGAAGCAGATCAAGTGGAGCAAGTAAAGGAAGTGGACGAAGGTGACGAACTTCAAGAAGTTGACGAAGTGGACGAAGTTGACGAAGTTGACGAAATTGACGAAATTGACGAAATTGACGAAGTTGACGAAGTTGACGAAGTTGACGAAATTGACGAAGTTGACGAAGTGGAGGAAGTGGAGGAAGTGGAGCAAGTGGAGGAAGTGGAGGAAGTGGACGAAGTAGACGAAGTGGACGAAGTTGACGAAGTAGAAGAAGTAGAGCAAGTGGACGAAGTGGAGGAAGTGGACGAAGTTGACGAAGTGGAGGAAGTGGAGGAAGTGGAGGAAGAGGAGGAAGTGGAGGAAGTGGAGGAAGTAGAGGATGTGCACGAAGTTGGTGAAGTGGACGAAGTGGATGAAATGGAGGAAGTGGACGAAGTAGAGGAAGTTGACGAACGAAGTTGACGAACGAAGTTGACGAATGAAGTGGACGAACGAAGTTGACGAACGAAGTGGACGAAGTTTACGAACTTGACGAAGTTGATGAAATTGACGAAGTTGACGAAGTGAACGAAGTGGAGGAGGTGGACGAAGTGGACGAAGTTGACGAAGTGGACGAAGTGGAGGAAGCGGAGGATATGGAGGAAGTGGACTACGGTGATGAAGTTGGCGAAGTGGACGAAGTGGAGGAAGTGGAGGAAGCGGAGCAAGTGGAGCAAGTAAAGGAAGTGGACGAAGTGGACGAAGTTGAAGAAGTTGACGAAGTGGACGAAGTGGACGACGTGGTCGAAGTGCCAAAGTGGACGAAGTGGTAGAAATGGACGAAGAGGATGAAGTGGACGAAGTTGACGAAGTGGAGGAAGTGGAGGAAGTTGATGATGTGGACGAAGTGGACGAAGTTGACGAGGTTGACGAAGTGGACCAAGTTGACGAAGTGGACGAAGTGGAGGAAGTGGAGGAAGTGGAGGAAGTGGACTAAGTGGACAAAGCTGACGAAGTGGACGAAGTGGACGAAGTGGAGGAAGTTGAGGAAGTGGAGGAAGTGGACGAAGTGCACCAAGTGGATGAAGTTAACGAAGTTGACTGAGTTAAAGAAGTTGACGAAGTGGACGAAGTGGAGGAAGTGGAGGAAGTTGACGAAGTCGAGGAAGTGGAGGAAGTGGAGGAAGTGGAGGAAGTGGACGAAGTGGAGGAAGTGGACGAAGTGGACGAAGTGGACGAAGTGGAGAAAGTGGAGGAAGTGGAGGAAGTTGACGAAGTGGACGAAGTTGACGAAGTGGACGAAGTTGACGAAGTTGACGGAGTGGACAAAGTGGAGGAAGTGGAGGAAGTGGACTAAGTGGATGAAGTTAACAAAGTTGACGAAGTTGACTATCTAGACGAAGTGGAGGAAGTTGAGGAAGTGGACGAAGTTGACAAAGTTGACGAATTGGACGAAGTGAAGGAATTGGAGGAAGTGGACGAAGTTGATGAAGTGGAGGAAGTGGACGAAGTTGACGAAGTGGAGGAAGTGGACGAAGTGGAGGAAGAGGAAAGAAGTGGACGAAGTTGACGAAGTGGACGAAGTGGACGAAGTTGACGAAGTGGACGACGTTGACGAAGTTGACGAAGATGACGAAGTGGACGAAGTGGACGAATGGGAGAGGGTGGAGGAAGTGGAGCAATTGGAGAAGTGGAGGAAGTGGACGAAGTGGACGAAGTGGCCGAAGTTGACGAATTTGACGAATTGGACGAAGTGAAGGAAGTGGAGGAAGTGGAGGAAGTGGAGGAAGTGGACGAAGTTGACGAAGTTAACGAAGGGGACGAAGTGGACAAAGTTGACGAAGATGACGAAGGGGACGAAGTGGACGAAGGGGAGGAAGTGGACGAAGTGAAGGAAGTGGACGAAGTTGACGAAGTGGGCGAAGTTGACGAAGTGAAGGAAGTGGACAAACTAGAGGAAGTGGAAGAAGAGGACGAAGTTGTCGAAGTGGACGAAATGAATGAAGTTGAAGAAGTTGACGAAGTGGAGGAAGTGGAGGAAGTTGACGAAGTGGAGGAAGTGGACGAAGTTAACGAAGTGGAGGAAGTTGACGAAGTGGACGAAGTTGACGAAGTTGACGAAGTTGGCGAAGAGGACGAAGTGGAGGATGTGGAGGAAGTGGACTAACTGGGCGAAATGGACGAAGTTGACGAAGTGGAAGAAGTGGACGAAGTTGACGAACTTAATGAAGTTGATGAAGTGAACGAAGTTCACGAAGTTGGGGAAGTTGACAAAGTGGACGAAGTGCACGAAGTGGACAAAAGGGACGAAGTTGACGGAGTGGAGGAAGTCGAGGAAGTGGACTAATTGGATGAAGTTAACAAAGTTGACGAACTTGAATAACTGGACAAAGTGGAGGAATTTCAGGAAGTGGACGAAGTTGACGAATTGGACGAAGTGGAGGAAGTGGACGAAGTGGTCGAAGTGGCCAAAGTTGACGAAGTGGGAAAAGTGGAGGAAATGGAGGAAGTGGAGGAAGTGGAGGAAGTGGAGGAAGTGGGAAGAAGTGGAGGAAGTGGACGGAAGTTGACGAAGTGGACGAAATGGATGAAGTTGAAGAAGTTGACGAAGTGGTCGAAGTGGAGGAAGTGGACGAAGTGGAGGAAGTGGAGCAAGTGGAGGAAGTGGAGGAAGTGGACGAAGTGGACGAAGTTAACGGAGTTGACGAAGTAGACGAACGAAGTGGACGAAATTGACGAAGTTGACGACTTTCACGAAGGAAGTGGAGAAAGCGGACGAAGTTGAGGAAGTGGACTAAATGGATGAAAATGAAGAAGTTGACGAAGTGGAGGAAGTGGAGGAAGTTGACGGAGTTGACGAAGTTGACGAAGTGAAGGAAGTTGACGAAGTGGACGAAGTTGAGGAAGTTGAGGAAGTGGAGGAAGTGGACGAAGTTGGTGAAGAGGACGAGGTGGCGGAAGTGGACGAAGTATAGGAAGTGGAGGAAGTGGAGGAAGTGGAGGAAGTGGAGGAAGTTGACGAAGTGGACGAACTAGAGGAAGTGGAGGAAGTGGAGGAGTTGGAGGAAGTGGACTCAGTAGACGAATTGGGCGAAGTGGAGGAATGGGACGAAGTAGGGGAAGTGGACGAAGTTGACGAAGTGGACGAAGCAGATCAAGTGGAGCAAGTAAAGGAAGTGGACGAAGGTGACGAAGTTCAAGAAGTTGACGAAGTGGACGAAGTTGACGAAGTTGACGAAATTGACCAAATTGACGAAGTTGACGAAGTTGACGAAATTGACGAAGTTGACGAAGTGGAGGAAGTGGAGGAAGTGGAGGAAGTGGAGGAAGTGGAGGAAGTGGACGAAGTAGACGAAGTGGACGAAGTTGACGAAGTAGAAGAAGTAGAGCAAGTGGACGAAGTGGAGGAAGTGGACGAAGTTGACGAAGTGGAGGAAGTGGAGGAAGTGGAGGAAGTGGACGAAGTGGAGGAAGTGGACTAAGTGGACAAAGCTGACGAAGTGGACGAAGTGGAGGAAGTTGAGGAAGTGGAGGAAGTGGACGAAGTGCACCAAGTGGATGAAGTGAACGAAGTTGACTGAGTTAAAGAAGTTGACGAAGTGGACGAAGTGGAGGAAGTGGAGGAAGTTGACGAAGTCGAGGAAGTGGAGGAAGTGGACGAAGTGGAGGAAGTGGACGAAGTGGAGGAAGTGGACGAAGTGGACGAAGTGGACGAAGTGGAGAAAGTGGAGGAAGTGGAGGAAGTTGACGAAGTGGACGAAGTTGACGAAGTGGACGAAGTTGACGAAGTTGACGGAGTGGACAAAGTGGAGGAAGTGGAGGAAGTGGACTAAGTGGATGAAGTTAACAAAGTTGACGAAGTTGACTATCTAGACGAAGTGGAGGAAGTTGAGGAAGTGGACGAAGTTGACAAAGTTGACGAATTGGACGAAGTGAAGGAATTGGAGGAAGTGGACGAAGTTGATGAAGTGGAGGAAGTGGACGAAGTTGACGAAGTGGAGGAAGTGGACGAAGTGGAGGAAGAGGAAAGAAGTGGACGAAGTTGACGAAGTGGACGAAGTGGACGAAGTTGACGAAGTGGACGACGTTGACGAAGTTGACGAAGATGACGAAGTGGACGAAGTGGACGAATGGGAGAGGGTGGAGGAAGTGGAGGAATTGGAGAAGTGGAGGAAGTGGACGAAGTGGACGAAGTGGCCGAAGTTGACGAATTGGACGAAGTGAAGGAAGTGGAGGAAGTGGAGGAAGTGGAGGAAGTGGACGAAGTTGACGAAGTTAACTAAGGGGACGAAGTGGACAAAGTTGACGAAGATGACGAAGGGGACGAAGTGGACGAAGGGGAGGAAGTGGACGAAGTGAAGGAAGTGGACGAAGTTGACGAAGTGGGCGAAGTTGACGAAGTGAAGGAAGTGGACAAACTAGAGGAAGTGGAAGAAGAGGACGAAGTTGTCGAAGTGGACGAAATGAATGAAGTTGAAGAAGTTGACGAAGTGGAGGAAGTGGAGGAAGTTGACGAAGTGGAGGAAGTGGACGAAGTTAACGAAGTAGAGGAAGTTGACGAAGTGGACGAAGTTGACGAAGTTGACGAAGTTGGCGAAGAGGACGAAGTGGAGGATGTGGAGGAAGTGGACTAACTGGGCGAAATGGACGAAGTTGACGAAGTGGAAGAAGTGGACGAAGTTGACGAACTTAATGAAGTTGATGAAGTGAACGAAGTTCACGAAGTTGGGGAAGTTGACAAAGTGGACGAAGTGCACGAAGTGGACGAAAGGGACGAAGTTGACAGAGTGGAGGAAGTGGAGGAAGTGGACTAATTGGATGAAGTTAACAAAGTTGACGAAGTTGAATAACTGGACAAAGTGGAGGAATTTCAGGCAGTGGACGAAGTTGACGAATTGGACGAAGTGGAGGAAGTGGACGAAGTGGTCGAAGTGGCCAAAGTTGACGAAGTGGGAAAAGTGGAGGAAATGGAGGAAGTGGAGGAAGTGGAGGAAGTGGAGGAAGTGGGAAGAAGTGGAGGAAGTGGACGAAGTTGACGAAGTGGACGAAATGGATGAAGTTGAAGAAGTTGACGAAGTGGTCGAAGTGGAGGAAGTGGACGAAGTGGAGGAAGTGGAGCAAGTGGAGCAAGTGGAGGAAGTGGACGAAGTTAACGGAGTTGACGAAGTAGACGAACGAAGTGGACGAAATTGACGAAGTTGACGACTTTCACGAAGGAAGTGGAGGAAGCGGACGAAGTTGAGGAAGTGGACTAAATGGATGAAAATGAAGAAGTTGACGAAGTGGAGGAAGTGGAGGAAGTTGACGGAGTTGACGAAGTTGACGAAGTGAAGGAAGTTGACGAAGTGGACGAAGTTGAGGAAGTTGAGGAAGTGGAGGAAGTGGACGAAGTTGGTGAAGTGGACGAGGTGGCGGAAGTGGACGAAGTATAGGAAGTGGAGGAAGTGGAGGAAGTGGAGGAAGTGGAGGAAGTGGAGGAAGTTGACGAAGTGGACGAACTAGAGGAAGTGGAGGAAGTGGAGGAGTTGGAGGAAGTGGACTCAGTAGACGAATTGGGCGAAGTGGAGGAATGGGACGAAGTAGGGGAAGTGGACGAAGTTGACGAAGTGGACGAAGCAGATCAAGTGGAGCAAGTAAAGGAAGTGGACGAAGGTGACGAAGTTCAAGAAGTTGACGAAGTGGACGAAGTTGACGAAGTTGACGAAATTGACGAAATTGACGAAGTTGACGAAGTTGACGAAATTGACGAAGTTGACGAAGTGGAGGAAGTGGAGGAAGTGGAGCAAGTGGAGGAAGTGGACGAAGTGGACGAAGTAGACGAAGTGGACGAAGTTGACGAAGTAGAAGAAGTAGAGCAAGTGGACGAAGTGGAGGAAGTGGACGAAGTTGACGAAGTGGAGGAAGTGGAGGAAGTGGAGGAAGAGGAGGAAGTGGAGGAAGTGGAGGAAGTAGAGGATGTGCACGAAGTTGGTGAAGTGGACGAAGTGGATGAAATGGAGGAAGTGGACGAAGTAGAGGAAGTTGACGAACGAAGTGGACGAACGAAGTTGACGAACGAAGTGGACGAACGAAGTTGACGAATGAAGTGGACGAACGAAGTCGACGAAGTTTACGAACTTGACGAAGTTGATGAAATTGACGAAGTTGACGAAGTGAACGAAGTGGAGGAGGTGGACGAAGTGGACGAAGTTGACGAAGTGGACGAAGTGGAGGAAGCGGAGGATATGGAGGAAGTGGACTACGGTGATGAAGTTGGCGAAGTGGACGAAGTGGAGGAAGTGGAGGAAGCGGAGCAAGTGGAGCAAGTAAAGGAAGTGGACGAAGTGGACGAAGTTGAAGAAGTTGACGAAGTGGACGAAGTGGACGACGTGGTCGAAGTGCCAAAGTGGACGAAGTGGTAGAAATGGACGAAGAGGATGAAGTAGACGAAGTTGACGAAGTGGAGGAAGTGGAGGAAGTTGATGATGTGGACGAAGTGGACGAAGTTGACGAGGTTGACGAAGTGGACCAAGTTGACGAAGTGGACGAAGTGGAGGAAGTGGAGGAAGTGGAGGAAGTGGACTAAGTGGACAAAGCTGACGAAGTGGACGAAGTGGAGGAAGTTGAGGAAGTGGAGGAAGTGGACGAAGTGCACCAAGTGGATGAAGTGAACGAAGTTGACTGAGTTAAAGAAGTTGACGAAGTGGACGAAGTGGAGGAAGTGGAGGAAGTTGACGAAGTCGAGGAAGTGGAGGAAGTGGACGAAGTGGAGGAAGTGGACGAAGTGGAGGAAGTGGACGAAGTGGACGAAGTGGAGAAAGTGGAGGAAGTGGAGGAAGTTGACGAAGTGGACGAAGTTGACGAAGTGGACGAAGTTGACGAAGTTGACGGAGTGGACAAAGTGGAGGAAGTGGAGGAAGTGGACTAAGTGGATGAAGTTAACAAAGTTGACGAAGTTGACTATCTAGACGAAGTGGAGGAAGTTGAGGAAGTGGACGAAGTTGACAAAGTTGACGAATTGGACGAAGTGAAGGAATTGGAGGAAGTGGACGAAGTTGATGAAGTGGAGGAAGTGGACGAAGTTGACGAAGTGGAGGAAGTGGACGAAGTGGAGGAAGAGGAAAGAAGTGGACGAAGTTGACGAAGTGGACGAAGTGGACGAAGTTGACGAAGTGGACGACGTTGACGAAGTTGACGAAGATGACGAAGTGGACGAAGTGGACGAATGGGAGAGGGTGGAGGAAGTGGAGGAATTGGAGAAGTGGAGGAAGTGGAGGAAGTGGACGAAGTGGCCGAAGTGGCCGAAGTTGACGAATTTGACGAATTGGACGAAGTGAAGGAAGTGGAGGAAGTGGAGGAAGTGGACGAAGTGGACGAAGTGGCCGAAGTTGACGAAGTGGACGAAGTGGACGAAGTGGACGAAGTGGACGAAGTGGGAAGAAGTGGACGAAGTGGACAAAGTTGACGAAGTGGACGAAGTGGAGGAAGTGGACGAAGTGGAGGAAGTGAAGGAAGTGGAGGAAGTGGAGGAAGTGGACGAAGTGGCCAGAGTTGACGAAGTGCACGAAGTGGCCGAAGTGGACGAAGTGGCCAAAGTTGACGAAGTGGAGGAAGTGGAGGAAGGGGAGGAAGTGGAGGAAGTGGAGGAAGTGGACGAAGCGGACGAAGTGGACGAAGTGGACGAAGTGGGAAGAAGTTGACGAAGTTGACAAAGTTGACAAAGTTGACGGAGTGGACGTAGGGGAGGAAATGTAGGAGGTGGACGAAGTGGTCAAAGTTGAAGAAGTGGAGGGAGTGGACGAAATTGACGAAGTAGAGGAAGTTGAGGAAGTGGAGGAAGTGGAGGAAGTGGAGGAAGTGGACGACGTTGACGAAGTGGACGAACTTGAGGATGTGGAGGAAGTTGACGAAGTTGATGAAGTGGACGAAGTTGACGAAGTGCACGAAATGGAGGAAGTCGACAAAGTTGAGGAAGGGGACTAAGTGGACGAAGTGGAGGAAGTGGACGAAGTAGAGGAAGTGGAGGAAGTGGGCGAAGTTGACAAAGTTGATGAAGTTGTCGAAGTGGACGAAATGGATGAAGTTTAAGAAGTTGACGAAGTGGACGAAGTGGACAAAGTGGACGAAGTGGAGGAAGTGGAGGAAGTGGAGGAAGTGGACGAAATGGACGAAGTTGATGAAGTGGAGGAACTCGAAGAACTGGGGGAAGTGGATGAAGTTGACGAACTTAATGAAGTTGAGGAAGTGGACGAAGTGCACGAAGAGGACGAAGTGGATGAAGTTGACGAAGTTGACGGAGTGGAGAAAGTGGAGGAAGTGGACTAAGTCGATGAAGTTAACAAAGTTGACGAAGTTGACTAACTGGACGAAGTGGACGAAGTTGACGAATTGGACGAAGTGAAGGAAGTGGAGGAAATGGAGGAAGTGGAGGAAGTGGAGGAAGTGGACGAAGTGGACGAACTGGACGAAGTGGCCGAAGTTGACGAAGTGGAAGAAGTGTACGAAGTGGAGGAAGTGGACGAAGTGGAGGAAGTGGACGAAGTGGGAAGCAGTGGACGAACTTGACGAAGTGGAGGAAGTGGACTAAGTGGGCGAAATGGACGAAGTTGACGAACTTGCCGAAGTGGAGGAAGTGGAGGAAGTGGAGGAACTGGAAGAACTGGAGGAAGTGGAATAAGTTGATGAACTTAATGAAGTTGACGAAGTGAACAAAGTTGACGAAGTTGACGACGTGGACGAAGTGCACGAAGAAGACAAAGTGGACGAAGTTGACGAAGCTGACGGAGTGGACAAAGTGGAGGAAGTGGAGGAAGTGGACTAAGTGGATGAAGTGGAGGAAGAGGAGGAGGTGGAGGAAGTGGAGGAAGTGGACAAAGTTGGTGAAGTGGACGAGGTGGACGAAGTGGTTGAGGATGACGAAGTTAACGAAGTGGACGAAGTTGACGAAGTGGACGAAGTTGACGAAGTGGGGGAAGTGGAGGAAGTGGAGGAAGTGGACTAAGTGGGTCTAATTGGACGAAGTAGAGGAAATGGACGAAGTAGAGGAAGTTGACGAAGTCGACGATGTTGACGAAGTTGATAAAGTTGACGAAGTGGACGAAGTGAACGAAGTTGACCAAGTTGACCAAGTTGACCAAGTTGACCAAGTTGACCAAGTGGACGAAGTGGAGGAAGTGGAGGAAGTGGACGAAGTTGACGAAGTGGAGGAACTGGACGAAGTGGAGGAAGTTGACGAAGTTGACGAAGTGAACGAAGTGGACGAAGTGGAGGAAGAGGAGGAAGTGGAGGAAGTGGAGGAAGTATAGGAAGTGGACGAAGTTGGTGAAGTGGACGAAATGGATGAAGTGGAGCACGTGGACGAAGTAGAGGAAGTTGACGAAGTGGACGAAGTTGACGAAGTGAACGAAGTGGAGGAAGTTGAGGAAGTGGACGAAGTGGACGAAGTCGAGGAAGTGGAGCAAGTAAAGGAAGTGGACGAAGTTGGCGAAGTTGAAAAAGTTGACGAAGTGGACAAAGTGGTAGAAGTTGACGAAGTGGCCGAAGTGGACGAAGTTGACGAAGAAGACGAAGTGGACGAAGTGGACGAAGTGGACGAAGTTGACGAAGTAGAAGAAGTGGACGAAGTGAACGAAGCGGAGGAAGTGAAGGAAGTGGACTAAGTGGAGGAAGTGGATGAAGTGGAGGAAGTGGACGAAGTTGACGAAGTGGAGGAAGTGGAGGAAGTGGACTACGGTGACGAAGTTGGCGAAGTCGACGAAGTGGAGGAAGTGGAGGAAGCGGAGCAAGTGGAGCAAGTAAAGGAAGTGGACGAAGTTGACGAAGTTTAAGAAGTGGACGAAGTGGACGAGGTGGACGAAGTGGACGACGTGGTCGAAGTGCCGAAGTGGACGAAGTGGTAGAAGTGGACGAAGAGGATGAAGTGGACGAAGTGGAGGAAGTGGACGAAGTTGACGAAGTGGAGAAAGTGGAGGAAGTTGACGAAGTGGACGAAGTAGAGGAAGTGGACGAAGTTGACGAAGCGGACGAAGTTGAGGAAGTGGAGGAAGTAGAGGAAGTGGACTACGTTGACGAAGTTGACGAAGTGGAGGAAGTGGAGGAAGTGGAGGAAGTGGAGGATGTGGAGGAAGTGGACTAAGTGGACGGAGTGGAGGAAGTGGAGGAAGTTGACGAAGTTGACGAAGTGGAGGAAGCGGAGGAGGTGGAGGAAGTCGACAAAGTTGGTGAAGTGGACGAGGTGGACGAAGTGGTTGAAGATGACGAAGTTAACGAAGTGGACGAAGTTGACGAAGTGGACGAAGTTGACGAAGTGCACGAAGTTGACGAAGTGGAGGAAGTGGAGGAAGTGGAGGAAGTGGAGGAAGTGGACTAAGTGGTCTAATTGGACGAAGTGGAGGAAGTGGACAAAGTAGAGGAAGTTGACGAAGTCGACAATGTTGACGAAGTTGATAAAGTTGACGAAGTGGACGAAGTGAACGAAGTGCAGCAAGTGGACGATGCGGACGAAGTGGATGAAGTTGACCAAGTTGACAAAGTTGACCAAGTGGACGAAGTGGAGGAAGTGGACGAAGTGGACGAAGTTGACGAAGTGGACGAAGTAGAGGAAGTGGACGAAGTGGAGGAACTGGACAAAGTGGAGGAAGTTGACAAAGTTGACGAAGTGAACGAAGTGGAGGAAGAGGAGGAAGTGGAGGAAGTGAAGGAAGAATAGGAAGTGGACGAAGTTGGTGAAGTGGACGAAGTGGATGAAGTGGAGGACGTGGACGAAGTAGAGGAAGTTGACGAAGTGGAGGAAGTCGACGAAGTTGATGAAATTAACGAAGTTGACGAAGTGAACGAAGTGGAGGAAGTTGAGGAAGTGGAGGAAGTGGAGGAAGTGGACGAAGTCGAGGAAGTGGAGCAAGTGGAGCAAGTAAAGGAAGTGGACGAAGTTGGCGAAGTTGAAAAAGTTGACGAAGTGGACAAAGTGGTAGAAGTTGACGAAGTGGCCGAAGTGGACGAAGTTGACGAAGAAGACGAAGTGGACGAAGTGGACGAAGTGGACGAACTGGACGAAGTGGACGAAGTGGACGAAGTGGACGAAGTTGACGAAGTTGACGAAGTTGACGAAGTGGAAGAAGTGAACGAAGTGAACGAAGCGGAGGAAGTGGAGGAACTGGACTAAGTAGAGGAAGTGGAGGAAGTGGAGGAAGTGGAGGAATTTGACGAAGTGGACGAAGTGGACGAACTTGACGAAGTGGACGAACTTGACGAACTTGACGAACTTGACGAAGTGGATGACGTTGACGAAGTTGACGAAGTGGACGAAGTTGACGAAGTCGACGAAATGGACGAAATGGAGGAAGTGGACGAAATTGAGGAAGTGGAGGAAGTGGACAAAGTTGTCGAAATGGACAAAATCGATGAGGTTGAAGAAGTTGACGAAGTGGACGAAGTGGAGGAAGTGGATGAAGTGGAGGAAGTGGACGAAGTTGACGAAGTGGACCAAGTTGACGAAGTTGACGAAGTGGACGAAGTGGACGAAGAGGACGAAGTGGACGAAGTTGACGAAGTGGAAGAAATGGAGGAAGTCGACGAAGTTGAGGAAGGGGACTAAGTGGACGAAGTGGACGAAGTAGAGGAAGTGGAGGAAGTGGAGGAAGTTGACGAAGTGGAGGAAGTGGAGGAAGTGGAGGAAGTGGAGGAAGTTGAGGTAGTGGACGAAGTTGACGAAGTGGACGAATTTGACGAACTTGACGAAGTGGAGGAAGTTGACGAAGTGGATGACGTGGACGAAGTTGACGAAGTTGATGAAATTAACGAAGTGGACGAAGTGAACGAAGTGGAGGAAGTGGACGAAGTGAACGAAGTCGAGGAAGTGGAGCAAGTGGAGCAAGTGGAGCAAGTAAAGGAAGTGGACGAAGTTGGCGAAGTTGAAAAAGTTGACGAAGTGGACAAAGTAGTAGAAGTTGACGAAGTGGCCGAAGTGGACGAAGTGGACGAAGTTGACGAAGAAGACGAAGTGGACGAAGTTGACGAAGTGGAAGAAGTGGACGAAGTGCACGAAGCGCAAGAAGTTGACGAAGTTCTCGATGTTGACGAAATGGACAAAGTTGACGAAGTTCACGAAGTGGACGAAATGAACGAAGTGGAGGAAGTGGAGGAAGTGGACTAAGTGGAGGAAGTGGAGGAAGTGGACGAAGTGGACGAAGTTGACGAAGTGGACGAACTTGACGAAGTTGACGAAGTGGACGACGTTGACGAAGTTGACGAAGTGGACGAAGATGACGAAGTGGACGAAATGGACGACATGGAGGAAGTCGACGAAGTTGAGGAAGTGGAGGAAGTGCACGAAGTTGAGGAAGTGGACAAAATGGATAAGGTTGAAGAAGTTGACGAAGTGGACGAAGTGGAGGAATGGGAGGAAGTGGAGGAAGTGGAAGAAGTGGACGAAGTTGACGAAGTGGACGAAGTGTACGGAGTAGACGAAATAGACGAAGTGGACGAAGAGGACGAAGTGGACGAAATTGACGAAGTTGACGAAGTGTACGAAGTGGAAGAAATGGAAGAAGTCAGCGAAGTTCAGGAAGTGGAGGAAGTGGACGAAGTTGAGTAAGTTCACGAAGTTGACGAAGTGGAAGAAATGGACGAAGTGGACGAAGTTGAGGAAGGGGACTAGGTGGACGAAGTGGACGAAGTAGAGGAAGTTGAGGAAGTGGAAGAAGTTGACGAAGTGGAGGAAGTGGAGGAAGTGGAGGAAGTTCAGGTAGTGGACGAAGTTGACGAAGTGGACGAACTTGACAAACTTGACGAAGTGGAGGAAGTTGACGAAGTTGATGACGTGGACGAAGTTGACGAAGTGAACGAAGTAGACGAAGTGGACGAATGGACGAAATGGAGGAAGTCGACGAAGTTAAGGAAGGGGACTAAGTGAAGGAAGTGGACGAAGTGGACGAAGTTGACAAGTGGACGAAGTGGACGAAGAGCACAAAGTGGACGAAGTTGACGATGTTGACGAAGTGGACGAATAAAGTAGACGAAGTTGACGAAGTGGACGAAGTGGACGAACTGGACGAAGTGGACGAAGTGGAGGTAGTGGATGAGGTCGACGAAGTGGAGGAAGTGGAGGTAGGGGACGAAGTTAACGAAGTGGGGGAAGTGGAGGAAGTGGAGGTAGTGGACGAAGTTGACGAAGTGGACGAAGTTGGCGAAGTGGACGAAGTTGGCGAAGTGGACGAACTTGACGAACTTAACGAAGTGGAGGAAGTTGAGGAAGTGGACGAAGTGAACAAAGTGGAGGAAGTGGAGGGAGTTGACGAAGTGGAGGAAGTGGAGGTAGTGGACGAAGTTCACGAAGTGGAGGAGGTGGAGGAATTGGAGGAAGTGGAGGTAGTGGACGAAGTTGTCGAACTGGACGAACTTGACGAACTTGACGAACTTGACGAAGTGGAGGAAGTTGACGAAGTTGACGAAGTGGACGAAGTGGACGAAGTTGACGAAGTGGAGGAAGTGGAGGAAGTGGAGGAAGTGGAGGAAGTGGAGGTAGTGGACGAAGTTGACGAAGTGGATGATATGGAGGAAGTGGACGAAGTTCAGGAAGGGGACTAAGTGGAGGAAGTGGACGAAGTAGAGGAAGTGGAGCAAGTGGACGAGGTGGACGAAGTGTAGGAAGTGGAGGAAGTGGAGGAAGTGGACGAAGTGTACGAAGTGGACGAAGTGGACGAAGAGGACGAAGTGGACGAAGTTCACGAAGTTCACGAAGTTGGGGAAGCTGATGGACAAATTTATGAACACCAAATTATGATGTCACAAACTTGTTTTCAATCGGCAAGTATGACCGAATCGTTCAAGTAATAAAACTTGGTAAGACCAAGTATCGTTCTTCCCAAAGGACTCACGGCCTAGTTTAGTTATGTGATTTCTTAATTAACTAAGACTTACAAACGAATTAATTGAGGTTTAAAATGCAAGACAGAAAATAAACATGTATGCATGAATTGTGATCAATGGCAAAAAAGCAAAGGATAAACACTTTCAATGAAATTTATGTATGGATATGTTGTTGGGGTTCAATTTCATCTTATCCACTCTCATATATTTTAGGAATTCAACGATCAAATCACCATTGTTAATGCCACTCTCTAATGTACCTTTCCAGAAGGCTTCTCCCTAATCACGAGTTCATACAATTCCTAGCATTCCTAATGATTAGTTCATAAGTTCAGGAGCTTAACGACAACCAATATAAAATTGGGAGAAATTCCCCGGATCTAGACTTCCCCGTACGTTCCCGTATCGACAAAACCAATAATCATGCATCGAATGAGTTAAACCATGCAAGCATTAAACAAAGAGGAAAAACCCTAACTAATGATGAAAGAAAGCATAAATCTTAGATTAAGATGTAAAAACAGATTCCATATATGAGAGTTTCATAAGACTACATTGATTCCCCAACAAACATAAAGAGGTTAGTTCACCATATTCATGGTGAACCTAGATGAATTACAATGAAAGAATGAAAGAATAAACCCTAAAAAGGTGAAGCGGAAGCCTCAGCATCCAAGATCCTCCTTCAAAGGGGTGGTAGAGAGAGTGTTTGCCTCCTTCCAGCCAGAGATACCTAACCCTAAGAAACCCTAAAGCTTATGTATCATTCGTAAATTACAAAAAGTCAAGTCCAAGCCAATTAAAGTGCCGCTCAGCGGTAAACTACCGCTCAGCGGTAAACTACCGCTCAGCGGTGATTGCGTGACTTGTTTTCTCCCCTCAGCGGCCATTTTGCCCCTCAGCGGATCTCCCGTGACTTCCAGAGTACCGCTCAGCGGTAAAATACCGCTCAGCGGTGAGTGCGTGACTTGTTTTCTCCCCTCAGCAGCCAATTTGCCCTTCAGCGGACCTCCCGCAAACTCCTGAGTGCCGCTCAGCGGTAAACTGCCGCTGAGCGGTGACTTCGGCTTCTCCTTTTGCACTTTTTGTTGTCTTTTCTGATTTCATCTCTCTCCTTCTTCACTTCTTTTACCAAATTCACCTTAAAACCTGCACAAAAACACTGAAATCAAGCATAAACCTGTCCAACTCTCTTATTTCTAAAAATATACAGAAAAACATGATTTCAAGCTAATTTCTAAGTGTGAAGGTTGCTTTTAGTGTCAATTTTAATCATGAAAATAACAGTTTTTCAACTGTTATCAGAAGCGGGCGAAGTAGAGGAAGTGGGGGAAGTGGACTAAGTGGGCGAAATGGACGAAGTTGACGAAGTGGAGGAGGTGGCCGAAGTGGAGGAAGTGGAGGAAGTGAAGGAACGTGACGAACTTGACAAACTTGACAAAGTGGAGGAAGTTGACCAAGTTGACGAAGTGGACGAAGTTGATGAAGTGGACGAAGTGGACGAAGTAGATGAAGTGGACGAAGTTCACTAAGTGGAGGAAGTGGAGGTAGTAGACGAAGTTGACGAAGAGGAGGAAGTGGAGGTAGTGGACGAAGTTAACAAAGTGGATGAACCTTACGAACTTGACGAACTAGACGAAGTTGACGTAGTGGACGAAGTTGATGAGGTTGACGAAGTGGAGGAAGTGGAGGAAGTGGACGAAGTGAAGGAAGTGGAGGAAGTGGAGGAAGTGGAGCAAGTTGACGAAGTTGGCGAAGTGGACGAACTTGACGAACTTGATCAAGTGGAGGAAGTTGAGGAAGTTGATGAAGTGGACGAAGTGGAGGAAGTGGACGAAGTTGACAAAGTTGATGAACGGGACGAAATGGAGGAAGTCGACGAAGTTGAGGAAGTGGAGGAAGTGGACGAAGTGGACGAAGTTGACGAAATGGACGAAATGGATGAAGTTGAAGAAGTTGACGAAGTGGACGAAGTGGAGGAAGTGGAGAAAGTGGACGAATTGGAAGAAGTGGACGAAGTTGACGAAGTGGACGAAGTGAACGAAGTGGACGAAATGGACGAAAAGGACGAAGGGGACGAAGTTGACGAAGGTGACGAAGCAGACGAAGTTGACGAAGTAGACGAAGTTGACGAAGTGGACGAAGAGGACGAAGTGGATGAAGTGGAGGAAGTGGAGGAAGTTGACGAAGTTGACGAAGTGGACGAAATGGAGGAAGTAAACGAAGTTCAGGAAGGGGACTAAGTGGAAGATGTGGACGAAGAAGAGGAAGTGGAGCAAGTGGAGGAAGTTGACGAAGTGGAGGAAGTAGAGGAAGTCAAGGAAGTGGAGGAAGTGGAACAAGTGTAGGAAGTGGAGGAAGTGGGCGAAGAGGACGAAGTGGACGAAGTTGACGAAGTTGGTGAAGCGGACGAAGCGGACGAAGTGGACGAAATGGAGAAAGTGGACAAAGAGGGCGAAATGGACGAAGTTGACGAAGTTGAACTTGACGAAGTGGAGGAAGTGGAGGAAGTGGAAGAACTAGAAGAAGTGGAGGAAGTGGACGAAGTTGACGAAGTGAACGAATTTGACGAAGTGGACAAAGTTGACGAAGTTGACGAAGTGGAGGAAGTGGAGGAAGAGGACGAAGTTGACGAAGGGGATGAAGTGAACGAAGTGGAGGAACTGGAGGAAGTGGATGAAGAGGACGAAGTTGATGAAGTGGATGAACGAAGTGGACGAAGTGGATGAACGAAGTGGACGAAGTGGACGAACTTGACGAAGTTGACGAAGTGGAGGAAGTTGACGAAGTGGACGAATGGACGAAGTGGACGAAGAGGACGAAGTGGACGAAGTTGATGGTGTTGACGAAGTTGACGAAGTGCCCGAAGTTGATGAAGTTGACGAAATGGACGAAGTGGACGAAGTGGAGGAAGTGGAGGAAGTGTACGAAGTGGAAGAACTGGCTAGAGCTGACGAAGTGCACGAAGTGGCCGAAGTGGATGAAGTGGCCAAAGTTGACGAAGTGGACGAAATGGAAGGAAGTGAAGGAAGTGGAGGAAGTGGAGGAGGAAGTGGACGAAGCGGACGAAGTGGACGAAGTGGACGGAGTGGGAAGAACTGGATGAAGTGGACGAAGTGGACGAAGTTGACGAAGTGAACGAAGCGGACGAAGCGGACAAAGTTGACGAAGTTGACAAAGTTGACGATGTGGACGTAGGGGAGGAAATAGAGGAAGTGGACGAAGTGGAGGAAGTGGACGAAGTTGACGAAAGTGACGAAGTAGAGGAAGTTGAGGAAGTAGAGGAAGTGGAGGAAGTGGAGGAAGTGGACGACGTTGACGAAGTGGACGACTTGAGGAAGTGGAAGAAGTTGACGAAGTTGATGAAGTGCACGAAGTGGAGGAAGTGGGCGAAGTTGTCGAAGTGGACGAAATAGATGAAGTTGAAGAACTTGACAAAGTGGACGAAGTGGACGAAGTGGTCGAAGTGGACGAAGTGGACGAAGTGGACGAAGTAGGCGAAATGGACGAAGTTGACGAAGTTGACGAAGTGGAGGAAGTGGAGGAACTCGAAGAACTGGAGGAAGTGGACAAAGTTGACGAACTTAATGAAGTTGACGAAGTGGACGAAGTGGACGAAGTTGACGAAGTTGACTAACTGAACGAAGTGGACGAAGTTGACGAAGTTGATGAATTGGACGAAGTGAAGGAAGTGGAGGAAGTGGAGGAAGTGGACGAAGTGGACGAAGGAGACGAAGTGGACGAAGTGAACGAAGTGGACGAAGTGGCTGAAGTTGACGAAGTGGAAGAACTATACGAAGTGGAGGATGTGGACGAAGTGGAGGAAGTGGGAAGAAGTGGATGAAGTGGACAAACTTGACGAAGTGGAGGAAGTGGACTAGGTGGGCGAAATGGACGAAGTTGACGAAGTGGAGGAAGTGGAGGAACTGGAGGAAGTGGACGAAGTTGATGAACTTAATGAAGTTGACGAAGTGAACAAAGTTGACGAAGTTGAGGAAGTTGACGAAGTGGACGAAGTGCACGAAGTTGACGAAGTGGACGAAGTTGACGAACTTGACGAAGTTGACGGAGTGGACAAAGTGGACAAAGTGGAGGAAGTGGAGGAAGTGGACTAAGTGGATGAAGTTAACAAAGTTGACGAAGTTGACTAACTGGACGAAGTGGAGGAAGTTGAGGAAGTGGACGAAGTTGACGAATTGGACGAAGTGAAGGAGGTGGAAGAAGTGGAGGAAGTGGATAAAGTTAACAAAGTTGACGAAGTTGACTAACTGGACGAAGTGGTGGAAGTTGACGAAGTTGACGAATTGGACGAAGTGAAGGAAGCGGAGGAAGTGGACGAAGTTGACGGAGTGGACAAAGTGGGGGAAGTGGAGGAAGTGGACTAAGTGTATGAAGTTAACAAAGTTGACGAAATTGACTAACTAGACGAAGTGGAGGAAGTTGACGAAGTGGACGAAGTGAACTAAGAGGAGGAAGTGGACTAAGTGGACGAAGTTCACGAAGTTGACGAAATTGACGAAGTGGAGGAAGTGGGGGAAGTGGACGAAGTTGACGAAGTTGAGGAAGTGGACGAAGTTGACGAGGTTGACGAAGTTGACGAAGTGGACGAGGTTCACGAAGTTGAGGAAGTCGACGAAATGGAGGAAGTGGACGAAGTGGAGGAAGTGGACGAAGTAGAGGAAGTTGACGAAGTTGATGAAGTTGACGAAGTGGACGAAGTGGATGATGTGAACGAAGTGGAGGAAGTGGAGGAACTGGACGAAGTTGACGAAGTGGAGGAAGTGGAGGAAGTGGAGGGAGTGAAGGACGTTGACGAAGTGGACGAAGTGGACGAAGTGGACGAAGTAGAGGAAGTGGACGAAGTGGACGAAGTTGACGAAGCGGACGAAGTGGAGCAAGTGTAGGAAGTGGAGGAACTGGAGGAGGTGGACTACGTAGACGAAGTGGAGGTAGTGGAGGAAGTGGACGAAGTTGAAGAAGTTGGCGAAGTGGACGAAATGGACGAAGTGGACGAAGCGGACAAAGTGGAGGAAGTGGAGGAACCGGAGGAAGTGGACTATGTTGACGAAGTTGACGAAGTTGACGAAGTGGAGGTATTGGAGTAAGTGGAGGAAGTGGAGGAAGTTGAAGAAGTTGAAGAAGTTGAAGAAGTTGGCGAAGTGGACGAAGTGGACAAAATGGACGAAGTGGATGACGAAGTGGACGAAGTTGACGAAGTGGAGGAAGTGCAGGAAGTTGACGAAGTCGATGAAGTGAAAGAAGTGGACGAAGTGGACAAATGGGACGAAGTAGAGGAAGTGGACGAAGTTGACGAAGTGGACGAAGCGGATCAAGTGGAGCAAGTAAAGGAAGTGGACGAAGGTGACGAAGTTCAAGAAGTCGACGACGTGGACGAAATAGACGAAGTTGACGAAGTGGAGGAAGTGGAGGAAGTGGAGGAAGTGGATGAAGTAGACGAAGTAGAGGATGTGCACGAAGTTGGTGAAGTGGACGAAGTGTATGAAATGGAGGAAGTGGACGAAGTAGAGGAAGTTGACGAATGAAGTGGATGAATGAAGTTGACGAACGAGGTGGACGAAGTTTACGAACTCGACGAAGTTGATGAAATTGACGAAGTTGACGAAGTGAACGAAGTGGAGGAAGTGGACGAAGTTGACGAAGTGGACGAAATGGAGGAAGTGGAGGAAGTGGAGGAAGCGGAGGAACTGGAGGAAGCGGAGCAAGTGGAGCAAGTAAAGGAAGTGCACGAAGTTGACGAAGTTGAAAAAGTTGACGAATTGGACGAAGTGGACGAAGTGGACGACGTGCTCGAAGTGCCGAAGTGGACGAAGTGGTAGAAGTGGAGGAAGTTGACGAAGTGGAGGAAGTGGAGGAAGTGGAGGATGTGGAGGAAGTTGACGAAGTGGACGAAGTGGAGGAAGTGGACTAAGTGGACAAAGCTGACGAAGTGGAGGAAGTGGAGGAAGTGGAGGAAGTGGAGGAAGTGGACGAAGTGCACGAAGTGGACGAAGTGAACGAAGTTGACTGAGTTAAAGAAGTCGACGAAGTGGACGAAGTTGACGAAGTGGAGGAAGTGGAGGAAGTTGAGGAAGTCGAGGAAGTGCAAGAAGTAGACGAAGTGGACGAAGTTGACTAAGTGGAGAAAGTGGAGGAAGTGGAGGAAGTTGACGAAGTGGATGAAGTAGAGGAAGTGGACGAAGTTGACGAAGCGGACGAAGTTGAGGAAGTGGAGGAAGTGGAGGAACTAGAGGAGGTGGACTACGTTGACGAAGTTGACGAAGTGGAGGTAGTGGAGCAAGTGGAGCAAGTGGAGGAAGTGGAGGAAGTGGAGGAAGTTCACGGAGGGGACGAAGTGGAGGAAGGGGAGGAAGTGGAGGAGGTGGACTACGTTGACGAAGTGGAGGAAGTGGAGGAAGTGGACTAAGTGGACGGAGTGGTAGGAAGTGGAGGAAGTTGACGAAGTTGACGAAGTGGAGGAAGAGGAGGAGGTGGAGGAAGTGGAGGAAGTGGGTAAAGTTGGTGAAGTGGACGACACGGACGAAGTGGACGAAGTTGACGAAGTGGAGGAAGTAGAGGAACTGGAAGAACTGGAGGAAGTGGACTAAGTTGATGAACTTAATGAAGTTGACGAAGTTGAGGAAGTTCAGGAAGTGCACGAAGTTGACGAAGTGGACCAAGTTGACGAAGTTGACGGAGTGGACAAAGTGGAGGAAGTGGAGGAAGTGGAGGAAGTGGACTAACTGGTTGAAGTTAACAAAGTTGACGAAGTTGACTAACTGGATGAACTGGAGGAAGTTGAGGAAGTGGACGAAGTGGACGAATTCGACGAAGTGAAGCAAGTGGAAGAAGTGGAGGAAGTGGATGAAGTTAACAAAGTAGACGAAGTTGACTAACTGGACGAAGTGGAGGAAGTTGAGGAAGTGGACGAAGTTGACGAAGTTGACGAATTGGACGAAGTGAAGGAAGTGGAGGAAGTGGACGAAGTTGACGAAGTGGACGAAGTGGACGAAGTGGACCAAGTTGACGAAGTTGACGGAGTGGACAAAGTGGACTAAGTGGATGAAGTTAACAAAGTTGACGAAGTTGACAAACTAGAGGAAGTGGAGGAAGTGGACGAAGTGAAGGAAGTGGAGGAAGTGGACGAAGTTGATGAAGTGGAGGAAATGGACGACGTTGAGGAATTGGACGAAGTGGAGGAAGTGGACGAAGTGGAGGAAGAGGAAAGAAGTAGAGGAAGTGGACGAAGTTGACGAAGTGTAGGAAGTGGACGAAGTTGACGCAGTGGACAAAGTTGACGAAGTTGACGAAGATGACGAAGTGGACGAAGTGGACGAATGGGAGAAGGTGGAGGAAGTGGTGGAATTGGACGAAGTGGAGGAAGTGGACGAAGTGGCCGAAGTTGACGAATTTGACGAATTGCACGAAGTGAAGGAAGTGGAGGAAGAGGAGGGAGTGGAGGAAGTGGACGAAGTTAACGAAGTGGACAAAGTGGAGGAAGTGGAGGAAGTGGCCGAAGTTGACGAAGTGCAGGAAGTGGACGAAGTGGAGGAAGTGGACGAAGTGGAGGAAGTGGGAAGAAGTTGACGAAGTGGGAAGAAGTTGACGAAGTGGACGAAATCGGAAGAAGTGGACGAGGTGGACGAAGTTGATGAAGTGGACGAAGTTGACTAAGTGGACGAAGTTGACGAAGTGGACGAAGTTGACGAAGTTGACGAAGGGGACGAAGTGGACGAAGGGGAGGAAGTGGACGAAGTGGACGAAGTGTAGGAAGTGGACGAAGTTGACGAAGTTGACGAAGTTGACGAAGTGGGCGAAGTTGACGAAGTGGAGGAAGTGGACGAGCTAGAGGAAGTGGACGAAGTTGTAGAAGTGGACGAAATGGATGGAGTTGAAGAAGTTGACGAAGTGGAGGAAGTGGTGGAAGTGGACGAAGTTGATGAAGTGGGCGAAGTGGAGGAAGTGGACGAAGTTAACGAAGTGGACGAAGTGGACGAAGTTGACGAAGTGGACGAAGTTGACAAAGTTGGCGAAGCGGACGAAGTGGAGGAACTGGAGGAAGTGGACTAATTGGGAGAAATGGACGAAGTTGAGGAAGTTGACGAAGTGGAGGAAGTGGACGAAGTTGACAAACTTAATGAAGTGGATGAAGTTGACGAACTTAATGAAGTTGACGAAGTGAACGAAGTTAACGAAGTTGGGGAAGTTGACAAAGTGGACGAAGTGCACGAAGTGGACGAAATGGACGAAGTTGACGGAGTGGAGGAAGTGGAGGAAGTAGACTAATTGGATGAAGTTAACAAAGTTGACGAAGTTGAATAATTTGACGAAGTGGAGGAATTTCAGGAAGTGGACGAAGTTGACGAATTGGACGAAGTGGAGCAAGTGGACGAAGTGGACGAAGTTAACGAAGTGGACGACGTGGTCGAAGTGGCCAAAGTTGATGAAGTGGACAAAGTGGAGGAAGTGGAGGAAGTGGAGGAAGTGGAGGAAGTGGAGGAAGTGGACGAAGTGGACGAAGTGGGAAGAAGTGAAGGAAGTGGACGAAGTTCACGAAGTGGATGAACTTCACGAAGTGGACGAAATGGATGAAGTTGAAGAAGTGGTCGAAGTGGAGGAAGTGGACGAAGTGGAGGAAGTGGAGGAAGTGGACGAAGTTGACGGAGTTGACGAAGTTGAAGAAGTGGATGAACGAAGTGGACGAAGTTGACGAAGTTGACGACTTTCACGAAGGAAGTGGAGGAAGTGGACAAAGTGGAGGAAGTGGGAAGAAGTGGAGGAAGTGGACGAAGTTGACGAAGTGGACGAAATGGATGAAGTTGAAGAAGTTGACGAAGTGGTCGAAGTGGAGGAAGTGGACGAAGTTGACGGAGTTGACGAAGTTGACGAAGTGGACGAATGAAGTGGACGAAGTTGACGAAGTTGACGACTTTCACGAAGGAAGTGGAGTAAGTGGACGAAGTTGACGAAGTGGACGAAATTGATGAAGTTGAAGAAGTTGACGAAGTGGACGAAGTGGACGAATGGGATGAAGTGGAGCAAGTGGACGAAGTTGACGAAGTGGGAAGAAGTGGACGAAGTTGACGAAGTGGACGAAGTGAACAAAGTAGACGAAGTTGACGAAGTTTGCGAAGTTGACGAAGGGGATGAAGTGGACGAAGGGGAGGAAGTGGAGGAAATGGACGAAGTTGACGAAGTGGGTGAAGTGGAGGAAGTAGACGAAGTAGAGGAAGTGGATGAAGTTGAAGAATTTGACGAAGTGGAGGAAGTCGACGAAGATGATGAAGTGGACGAAGTGGAGAAGTGGACGAAGTGTACGAAGTGGACGAAGTTGACGAAGTTGACGAAGTGGACGAAGTTGTCGAACTTGATGAAGTTGACGAAGTGGAGGAAGTGGACGAAGTTGACGAACTTAATGAAGTTGACGAAGTGAACGAAGTTCACGACTTTGAGGAAGTTGACGAAGTGGACGAAGTGGACGGAGTGGAGGAAGTGGAGGAAATGGAGGAAGTGGACTATATGGATGAAGTTAACAAAGTTGACGAAGTTGACTAACTTGACGAAGTGGAGGAATTTAGGGAAGTGGACGAAGTGAACGAATTGGACAAAGTGGAGGAAGTGGACGAAGTTTACGAAGTGGACGAAGTGGCCAAAGTTGACGTAGTGGACAAAGTGGAGGAAGTGGAGGAAGTGGAGGAAGTGGGAAGAAGTGGAGGAAGTGGACGAAGTTGACCAAATGGATGAAGTTGAAGAAGTTGACGAAGTGGACGAAGTGGACGAAGAGGACGAAGTTGACGAAGTTGACGATGTGGACGAACGAAGTAGACGAACGAAGTGGACGAAGTTGACGACTTTCACAAAGGAAGTGGAGGAAGTGGACGAAGTAAACGAATTGGACGAAATGGATGAATATGAAGAAGTTGACGAAGTGGTCGAAGTGGAGGAAGTGGACGTAGCGGACGAAGTTGACGAAATTCACGAAGCTGACGAAGTTGACGAAGGTCACCAAGTGGACGAAGTGAACGAAGTGGAGGAAGTGGAGGAGGTAGACCAAGTCGACGAAGTTGACGAAGTGGAGGAACTGGAGGAAGTGGAGGAAATGGACGAAGTGGACGAAGAGGACGAACTTGACGAACTTGACGAAGTGGACGAAGTTGACGTAGTGGACAATGTGGACGAAGTTGACGAAGTGGACGAAGTGGCGAAATGGAGGAACTCGATCAAGTTGAGGAAGGGGACTAAGTGGAGAAAGGGGAGGAAGTGGAGGAAGTGGAGGAAGGAGAGCAAGTGGACGACGTGGACGAAGTTGACGTAGTGGACGAAGTAGACGAACTGTACGAAGTGGACGAACTGGACAAAGTGCACGAAGTGGACAAATTGTACAAAGTGGACGAATTGGACGAAGAGGACGAAGTGGACGAAGCTGACGAAGTGGACGAAGTTGACGAAGTGAACGAAGTGGACGACAGAAGTGGACAAAGTTGACGAAGTGGAGGAAGAGTAGCAAGTGGACTAAGTGGACGAAGTGCACGAATTTGACGAAGTTGAGGAAGTTGACGAAGTGGAGGAAGTGGAGGAAGTGGACGAAGTTGACGAAGTGGACGAAGTTGACGAAGTTGACGAAGTGGAGGAAGTTGACGAAGTGGACGAAGTGGAGGATGTTGACGAAGTTGACGAAGTGGACGAAGTAGACGAAGTTAACAAAGTGGACGAGCTTGACGAACTCGACGAATTGGAGGAAGTTGACGAAGTGGACGAAGTTGACTAAATGGAGGAAGTCGACGAAGTTGAGGAAGGGGACTAAGTGGACGAAGTTGAGGAAAGGGACTTAGTGGACGAATTGGAAGAAGTGGACAAAGTAGAGGAAATGGAGGAAATGGAAGAAGTTGACGAAGTTGACGAAGTGGACCAAATGGATGAATTTGAAGAAGTTGACGAAGTGGAGGAAGTGGACGACGTGGACGAAGTTGACGAAATGGACGAAGTGGACGAAGTTGACGAAGTTGAAGAAATTGACGAAGTGAAGGAAGTGGAGGAACTGGGGGAAGTGGAGGAAGTGGAGGAAGTGGACGACGTGGACGAAGTGCACGAAGTTGACGAAGTGGACGAAGTGGACGAACTGTACGAAGTGGATGAAGTGGATGAAGAGGAGGAAGTGGAGGAAGTGGAGGAAGTTGACGAAGTGGATGAGGTTGACGAAGTTGACGAAGTGAACGAAGTGGACGAACAAAGTGGACGAAGTGGACGAAGTTGAGGAAGTGGAGGAAGTTGAGGATGTGGAGGAAGAGGAGGAAGTGGAGGAAGTGGAGGAAGTTGACGAAGTAGGCGAAGTTGATGAAGTTAACGAAGTTGAGAAGTGGAGGAAGTTGACGAAGTGGACGAAGTGCACGAAGTGGAGGAAGTGGAGGAAGTGTACGAAGTAGAAGAAGTGGAGGAGGTGCACGAAGTGGACGAAGTTGACGAAGTGAACGAAGTTGACGAAGTGGACGAAGTGGACGAAGTTGACGAATTTGAGGAAGTGGAGGAAGTGGAGGAAATGGAATAAGTAGACTAAGATGATGAAGTTGACGAAGTGAACGAAGTGGAGGAGGTAGTGGGGGAAGTGGACGAAGTGAAGGAAGTGGACTAAGTGGAGGAAGTGGACGAAGTGGACGAAGTTGATGAAGTGGACTAAGTGGAAGAAGTTGACGAAGTGGACGAAGTTGACGAAGTTGAAGAAGTTCGCGAAGTGGAGGAAGTGGAGGAAGTTGACGAAATGGACGAAGTTGACAAACTGGGTGAAGTTGACAAAGTTGACGAAGTGGACGAAATTGACGAAATGGACTTAGTGAAGGAAGTGGAGAAGTGGACGACGTGGAGGAAGTGGACGAAGTTGACGAAGTGTACGAAGTGGACGAAGTGGACGAACTTGGCGAAATGGACGAAGTGGACGAAGTTGACGAAGTGCAGGAAGTGGAGGAAGTGGAGGAAGTAGACGAAGTGGACGGAGTTGAGGAAGTGGACGAAGTGAAGAAGTGGAGGAAGTGGACTAAGTGGATGAAGTTGACGAAGTGGACGAATTAGAGGAAGTAGAGGAAGTGGAAGAAGGGGAGGAAGTGGAGGAAGTGAACCAAGTGGACCAAGTTGACGAAGATGACGAAGTTGAACAAGTTGACAAAGTGCACGAAGTGGAGGAAGCAGAGGAAGTGGATGAAGTGGAGGAAGTGGAGGAAGTGCACGAAGTGGAGGAAGTGGGCGAAGTTGACGAAGTGGACGAAGTTGACGAAGTGGAGGAAGTGGAGGATGTGGACGAAGTTAATGAAGTGGAGGAAGTGGACGAATTTCACGAAGTGGACGAAGTGGACGAAGTTGACGAAGTAGAGAAAGTTGACGAAGTGGACGAAGTTGACGAAGTGGACGAAGTGGATGCAGTTGACAAAGTGGAAGAAGTGGACGAAGTGGAGGAAGTGGAGGAAATGGAGGAATTGGACTAAGGGGACGAAGGTGACGAAGTGGACGAAGTGGAGGCGATGTACGAAGTGGAGGAAGTGGAGGAAGTAGACGAAGGGGACGAAGTGGACGAAGTTGACGAAGTGGAGGAAGTGGACGAAGTGGACGAAGTGGAGGAAGTGGACGAAGTTGACGAAGTCTTGAAGTGGACGAAGTTGACGAAGTGGATAAAGTTGATGAAGTTGACGAAGTCGAGGAAGTGGACGAAGTGGAGGAATTGGAGGAAGTGGACTAAGTGGACGAACTGGAGGAAGTTTACGAAGCTGACGAAGTGGACGAAGTGGAGCAAGTTGAGGAAGTGGACTATGTGGACGAAGTGGACGAAGTTGACGAAGTGGATGAAGTTGACGAAGTGGACGAAGTGGAGGAAGTGGAGGAAATGGAGGAACTGGACTAAGTGGACGAAGTGGACGAAGTGGAGGAAGTGGAGGAAGTGGACTAAGTGGACGAAGTTGACAAAGTGGACGAAGTTGACGAAGTGGAGGAAGTGGAGGAAGTGGAGGAAGTGGAGCAAGTGGAGGAAGTTGAGCAAGTTGACGAAGTTGACGAAGTGGACGAAGTGGAAGAAGTGGAGGAAGATGAGGAAGTGGACAAAGTGGACGAAGTTGACGAAGTGGAGGAAGGGGAGGAAGTGGAGGAAGTGGACTAAGTGGAGGAAGTGGAGGAAGTGGAGGAAGTGGAGGAAGTTGACAAAGTGGACGAAGTGGAAGAAGTGGAGGAAGTTGACGAAGTGGAGGAAGTGGAGGAAGTGGAGGACGTGGAGGAAGTGGAGGAAGTTGAGCAAGTTGACGAAGTTGACGAAGTGGACGAAGTGGAAGAAGTGGAGGAAGTTGAGGAAGTGGACTAAGTGGACGAAGTTGACGAAGTGGCGGAAGTGGACGAAGTGAAGGAAGTGGAGGAAGTGGACGAAGTGCACGAAGAGGACGAAGTGGACAAAGTTGACGAAGTTGACGAAGTTCACGGAGTGGATGAAGTGTTACAAGTTGTCGAAGCGGACGAAGTTGAGGAAATGGAGGAAGTTGACGAAGTGGACGAGGTGGAGAAAGTGGACTAAGTGGACGAAGTTGACGAAGTGGAGGAAGTGGAGGAAGTGGAAGAAGTGGACGAAGTGGACGAAGTGGACGAAGTGGAGGAAGTGGACTAAGTTGACGAAGTTGATGAAGAGGACAAAGTGGACGAAGTTGACGAAGTGGACGAACTTGATGAAATGGACGAAGTGGACGAAGTGCACCAAGTTGACGAAGTGAAGGAAGTGGAGGAAGTGGACAAAGTGCACGAAGTTGACGAAGTGGACGAAGTGAGGCAGTGGAGGAAGTGGACTAAGTGGATTAAGTTGAATAAGTTGACGAAGTGGACGAATTGGAGGAAGTAGAGGAAGTGGAGGAACTGCACGATGTGGAGGAAGTGGACCAAGTTGACGAAGTTGATAAAGTGCACGAATTGGACGATGTCGAGGAAGTGAACGAAGTGGACAAAGTTGACGAAGTGGACGAAGTGGAAAAGTGGAGGAAATGGAGGAAGTGGAGGAAGTGGACTAAGTGGTCGAAGTTGACGAAGTGGAGGAAGTGGAGGAAGTGGAGGATGTGGACGAAGTTAATGAAGTGGAGGAAGTGGAGGAAGTGGACGAATTTCACGAAGTGGACGAAGTGGACGAATTTCACGAAGTTGACGAAGTAGAGAAAGTTGACGAAGTGGACGAAGTGGACGAAGTTGACGAAGTGGACGAAGTGGATGCAGTTGACAAAGTGGAAGAAGTGGAGGAAGTGGAGGAAGTGGAGGAATTGGACTAAGGGGACGAAGGTGACGAAGTGGACGAAGTGGAGGCGATGGACGAAGTTGAGGAAGTGGAGGAAGTGGAGGAAGTGGACGAAGGGGACGAAGTGCACGAAGTTGACGAAGTGGAGGAAGTGGAGGAAGTGGAGGAAGTGGAGGAAGTGGACGAAGTTGACGAAGTGGAGAAGTGGACGAAGTTGACGAAGTGGATAAAGTTGATGAAGTTGACGAAGTGGAGGAAGTGGATGAAGTGGAGGAATTGGAGGAAGTCGACTAAGTGGAGGAAGTTGAGGAAGTTTACGAAGCTGACGAAGTGGACGAAGTGGAGCAAGTTGAGGAAGTGGACTATGTGGAAGAAGTTGACGAAGTGGACGAAGTGGATGAAGTTGACGAAGTGGACGAAGTGGAGGAAGTGGAGGAAATGGAGGAATTGGACTAAGTGGACGAAGTTGACGAAGTGGACGAAGTGGAGGAAGTGGAGGAAGTGGAGGAAGTGGACTAAGTGGACGAAGTTGACAAAGTGGACGAAGTTGACGAAGTGGACGAAGTGGAGCAAGTGGAGGAAGTGGAGGAAGTGGAGGAAGTGGAGGAAGTTGAGCAAGTTGACGAAGTTGACGAAGTGGACGAAGTGGAAGAAGTGGAGGAAGTTGAGGATGTGGACTAAGTGGACGAAGTTGACGAAGTGGAGGAAGGGGAGGAAGTGGAGGAAGTGGACTAAGTGGACGAAGTTGACAAAGTGGACGAAGTGGACGAAGTTGACGAAGTGGAGGAAGTGGAGGAAGTGGAGGAAGTGGAGGAAGTGGAGGAAGTTGAGCAAGTTGACGAAGTTGACGAAGTGGTTGAAGTGGAAGAAGTGCAGGAAGTTGAGGAAGTGGACGAAGTGGACGAAGTTGACGAACTGGAGGAAGGGAAGGAAGTGGACGAATAGGACGACGTGGACGAAGTGGACAAAGTGGACGAAGTGGAGGAAATGGACTAAGTGGAGAGAGTTGACGAAGTGGCGGAAGTGGAGGAAGTGGACGAAATGAAGGAAGTGGACGAAGTGGACGAAGTGCACGCAGAGGAGGAAGTGGACAAAGTTAACGAAGTTAACGAAGTTGACGAAGTTCACGAAGTGGATGAAATGTTAGAAGTTGTCTAAGCGGACGAAGTTGAGGAAATGGAGGAAGTTGACGAAGTGGACGAAGTGGAGGAAGTGCACTAAGTGGACGAAGTTGACGAAGTGGAGGAAGTGGAGGAAGTGGACGAAGTGGACGAAGCTGACGAAGTGGACGAAGTTGACGAAGTGGACGAAGTGGACGAAGTGGACGAAGTGGACTAAGTTCACGAAGTTGACGAAGTTGACGAAGAGGAGAAAGTGGACGAAGTTGACGAAGTGGACGAAGTGGACGAACTTGACGAAATGGACGAAGTGCACGAAGTGCACGAAGTTGACGAAGTGAAGGAAGTGGAGGAAGTGGACGAAGTGCACGAAGTTGACGAAGTGGACGAAGTGAGGAAGTGGAGGAAGTGGACTAAGTGGATTAAGTTGAATAACTTGACGAAGTGGACGAATTGGAGGAAGTAGAGGAAGTGGAGGAATTGCACGATGTGGAGGAAGTGGATGAAGTGGACAAGGTTGACGAAGTTGACAAAGTGCACGAATTGGACGATGTCGAGGAAGTGGACGAAGTGGACAAAGTTGACGAAGTGGACGAAGTGGACGAAGTAGAAAAGTGGAGGAAGTGGAGGAAGTGGACTAAGTGGTCGAAGTTGACGAAGTGGAGGAAGTGGAGGATGTGGACGAAGTTAATGAAGTGGAGGAAGTGGACGAATTTCACGAAGTGGACGAAGTGGACGAAGTTGACGAAGTAGAGAAAGTTGACGAAGTGGACGAAGTGGACGAAGTTGACGAAGTGGATGCAGTTGACAAAGTGGAAGAAGTGGAGGAAGTGGAGGAAATGGAGGAATTGGACTAAGGGGACGAAGGTGACGAAGTGGACGAAGTGGAGACGATGGACGAAGTGGAGGAAGTGGAGGAAGTGGAGGAAGTGGAGGAAGTGGACGAAGGGGACGAAGTGGACGAAGTTGACGAAGTTGACGAAGTGGAGGAAGTGGAGGAAGTGGAGGAAGTGGACGAAGTGGACGAAGTTAACGAAGTGGAGAAGTGGACGAAGTTGACGAACTGGATAAAGTTGATGAAGTTGACGAAGTGGAGGAAGTGGAGGATGTGGACGAAGTGGAGGAATTGGAGGAAGTGGACTAAGTGGACGAAGTGGAGGAAGTTGAGGAAGTTTACGAAGCTGACGAAGTGGACGAAGTGGAGCAAGTTGAGGAAGTGGACTATGTGGACGAAGTTGACGAAGTGGACGAAGTGGACGAAGTGGATGAAGTTGACGAAGTGGACGAAGTGGAGGAAGTGGAGGAAATGGAGGAATTGGACTAAGTGGACGAAGTTGACGAAGTGGACGAAGTGGAGGAAGTGGTGGAAGTGGAGGAAGGGGACTAAGTGGACGAAGTTGACAAAGTGGACGAAGTGGACGAAGTGGAGGAAGTTGAGCAAGTTGACGACGTTGCCGAAGTGGACGAAGTCGAAGAAGTGGAGGAAGTTGAGGAAGTGGACTAAGTGGACGAAGTTGACGAAGTGGAGGAAAGGGAGGAAGTGGGGAAGTGGAGGAAGTGGAGGAAGTGGACTAAGTGGACGAAGTGGACGAAGTTGACAAAGTGGACGAAGTGGACGAAGTGGACGAAGTGGACGAAGTTGACGAAGTGGAGGAAGTGGAGGAAGTGGAGGAAGTGGAGGAAATGGAGGAAGTAGAGGAAGTGGAGGAAGTTGAGCAAGTTGACGAAGTTGACGAAGTGGACGAAGTGGAATAAGTGGAGGAAGTTGAGGAAGTGGACTAAGTGGACGAAGTTGACGAAGTGAAGGAAGGGGAGGAAGTGGACGAATTGGACGACGTGGACGAAGTGGACGATGTGGACGAACTTGACGAAGTGGAGGAAGTGGACTAAGTGGAGGAAGTTGACGAAGTGGCGGAAGTGGAGGAAGTGGACGAAGTGAAGGAAGTGGAGGAAGTGGACGAAGTGCACGAAGAGGAGGAAGTGGACAAAGTTGACGAAGTTCACGAAGTGGATGAAGTGTTACAAGTTGTCGAAGCGGACGAAGTTGAGGAAATGGAAGAAGTTGACAAAGTGGACGAAGTGGACGAAGTGGAGGACGTTGAGGAAGTTGATGAAGTGAACGAAGTGGAGGAAGTGGACTAAGTGGACGAAGTTGACAAAGTTGACGAAGTGGACGAAGGGAAGGAAGTGGAAGAACTGGACGAAGTGGACAAAGTGAACGAAGTGGACGTAGTGGATGAAGTTGACGAAGTGGGGGAAGTGGAGGAAGTGGACTAAGTGGACGAAGTTGACGAAGTGGTGGAAGTGGAGGAAGTGGACGAAGTGAAGGAAGTGGAGGAAGTGGATGAAGTGCACGAAGTGGAGGAAGTGGACGAAGTAGACGAAGTGGATGAAGTGTTAGAAGTTGTCGAAGCGGACGAAGTTGACGAAATGGAGGAAGTTGACGAAGTGAACCAAGTGGACGAAGTGGAGGACGTTCAGGAAGTTGACGAAGTGGAGGAAATTCGTGAAGTTGACGAAGTGGATGAAATGGAGGAAGTGGACGACGTCGACGAAGTGGACTAAGTGGACGAATTGGACGAAGTAGAGGAAGTGGACGAAGTAGACGAAGTGGACAAGCGAAGTGGACGAAGGTGACGAAGTGGAGGAAGTGGAGGAAGTGGACTAAGAGGACAAAGTTGACAAAGTGGAGGACGTGGACGAAGTTGACGAAGTGGACGTAGTGGACGAAGTGGACAAACTGGACGAAGTTGACGAAGTGGACGAAGTGTTAGAAGTTGTCGAAGTGGACGAAGTTGACGAAGTGGAGGAAGTTGACGAAGTTGACGAAGTGGAGGAAGTGGAGGAAGTTGACGAATTGGACGAAGTGCAGGAAGTTGACGAAGTGGAGGAAGTGGAGGAAGTGGACGAAGAGGACGAAGTGTACAAAGTTGACCAAGTTGACGAAGTGGACAAACGAAGTGGAGTAGCGAAGTGGACTAAGCGGACAAAGTTGACGAAGTGGACGAAGTGGACGAAGTAGACGAAGTGGACGAAGTGGATGAAGTGAACGAAGTGGAGGACGTGGAGGAACTGGACTAAGTGGACGAAGTTCACGAAGTGGACAAAGTGGAGGAAGTGGAGGAAGTGGAGAAAGTGGACTAAGTGGATCAAGTTGACGAAGTGGACGAAATTGACGAAATGGACGAAGTGAACGAAGTTGACGAAGTGAAGGAAGTGGAGAAGTGGACGACGTGGAGGAAGAGGACGAAGTTGACGAAGTGGACGAAGTGGACGAAGTGGACGAAGTGAACGAAGTTGACGAAGTTGACGAAGTTGAAAAAGTTGACGAAGTAGACGAACTTGGCGAAATGGACGAAGTGGACGAAGTGAAGGAAGTGGAGGAAGTGGAGGAAGTAGACGAAGTGGACGGAGTTGAGGAAGTGGACGAAGTGAAGAAGTGGAGGAAGTGGACTAAGAGGATGAAGTTGACGAAGTGGACGAATTAAAGGAAGTAGAGGAAGTGGAAGAAGTGGAGGAAGTGGAGGAAGTGGACCAAGTGGACCAAGTTGACGAAGATGACGAAGTTGAAGAAGTTGACAAAGTGGACGAAGTGGACGAAGTGGAGGAAGCAGAGGAAGTGGAGGAAGTGGAGGAAGTGGACGAAGTGGACGAAGTGGAAGAAGTGGACGAAGTGGACGAAGTGGACGAAGTGGAGGAAGTGGAGGAAGTCGAGGAAGTGGAGGAAGTGGAGGAAGTCGAGGAAGTGGACGAAGTGGAGGAAGTGGAGGAAGTGGACTAAGTTGACAAAGTTGACGAAGTTGACGAAGAGGACAAAGTGGACGAAGTGGACGAACTTGACGAAATGGACGAAGTGCACGAAGTTGACGAAGTGAAGGAAGTGGAGGAAGTGGACGAAGTGCACGAAGTTGACGAAGTGGACGAGGTGAGGCAGTGGAGGAAGTGGACTAAGTGGATTAAGTTGAATAAGTTGACGAAGTGGACGAATTGGAGGAAGTAGAGAAAGTGGACGAAGTGGACGAAGTTGACGAAGTTGACAAAGTGCACGAATTGGACGATGTCGAGGAAGTGGACGAAGTTGACGAAGTGGACGAAGTTGACGAAGTGGACGAAGTGGACGAAGTGGAAAAGTCGAGGAAGTGGAGGAAGTGGACGAAGTTAATGAAGTGGAGGAAGTGGAGGAAGTGGACGAATTTCACGAAGTGGACGAAGTTGACTAAGTAGAGAAAGTTGACGAAGTGGACGAAGTTGACGAAGTGGACGAAGTGGATGCAGTTGACAAACTGGAAGAAGTGGAGGAAGTTGAGGAAATGGAGGAATTAGACTAAGTGGACGAAGATGACGAAGTGGAGGCGATGGACGAAGTGGAGGAAGTGGAGGAAGTGGAGGAAGTGGACGAAGGGGACGAAGTGGACGAAGTTGACGAAGCTGACGAAGTGGAGGAAGTGGAGGAAGTGGAGGAAGTGGAGGAAGTGGAGGAATTGGACTAAGTGGACGAAGTTGACGAAGTGGACGAAGTGGATGAAGTGGAGCAAGTTGAGGAAGTGGACTATGTGGACGAAGTTGACGAAGTGGACGAAGTGGATGAAGTTGACGAAGTGGACGAAGTGGAGGAAGTGGAGGAAATGGAGGAATTGGACTAAGTGGACGAAGTTGACAAAGTGGACGAAGTTGACGAAGTGGAGGAAGTGGAGGATGTGGAGGAAGTGGAGGAAGTGGAAGAAGTTGAGCAAGTTGACGAAGTTGACGAAGTGGACGAAGTTGAAGAAGTGGAGGAAGTTGAGGAAGTGGACTAAGTGGACGAAGTTGACGAAGTGGAGGAAGGGGAAGAAGTGGACGAATAGGACGACGTGGACGAAGTGGACAAAGTGGACGAAGTGGACGATGTGGACGAACTTGACGAAGTGGAGGAAGAGGAGAAAGTGGAGGAAGTGGACTAAGTGGAGGAATTTGACGACGTGGCGGAAGTGGAGAAAGTGGACGAAGTGAAGGAAGTGGACGAAGTGGACGAAGTGCACGAAGAGGAGGAAGTGGACAAAGTTGACGAAGTTGACGAAGTTCACGAAGTGGATGAAGTGTTACAAGTTGTCGAAGCGGACGAAGTTGAGGAAATGGAGGAAGTTCATGAAGTGGACGAAGTGGACGAAGTGGAGGACGTTGAGGAAGTTGACGAAGTGAACGAGGTGGAGGAAGTGGAGGAAGTGGACTAAATGGACGAAGTTGACAAAGTGGATGAAGTTGACGAAGTGGAGGCAGTGGAGGAAGTGGACTAAGTGGACGAAGTTGACGAAGCTGACGAAGTGGACGAAGGGGAGGAAGTGGACGAACTGGACGAAGTGGACGAAGTTAACGAAGTGGATGTAGTGGATGAAGTTGACGAAGTGGAGGAAGTGGAGGAAGTGGACTAAGTGGACTAAGTGGACTAAGTGGACGAAGTGGACGAAGTGGCGGAAGTGGAGGAAGTGGACGAAGTGAAGGAAGTGGAGGAAGTGGACGAAGTGCACAAAGTGGAGGAAGTGGACGAAGTAGACGAAGTGGATGAAGTGTTAGAAGTTGTCGAAGCGGACGAAGTTGACGAAATGGAGGAAGTTGACGAAGTGAACGAAGTGGACGAAGTGGAGGACGTTGAGGAAGTTGATGAAGTGGACGAAGTGGAGGAAATTCACGAAGTTGACGAAGTGGATGAAGTGGAGGAAGTGGAGGAAGTGGACAAAGTGGACTAAGTGGACGAATTGGTTGAAGTAGAGGAAGTGGACGAAGTAGACGAAGTGGACAAACGAAGTGGACGAAGTGGACGAAGTGGAGGAAGTGGAGGAAGTGGGCTAAGTGGACAAAGTTGACGAAGTGGAGGTCGTGGACGAAGTTGACGAAGTGGCCGAAGTAGACAAAGTGGACGAAGTTGACAAAGTTGACGAAGTGGACGAAGTGGACGAAGTGGACGAAGTGGACGAAGTGGACGAAGTGGACGAAGTGGACGAAGTGTTAGAAGTTGTCGAAGTGGACGAAGTTGACGAAGTGGTGGAAGTTGATGAAGTTGACGAAGTGGACGAAGTGGAGGAAGTTGACGAATTGGACGAAGTGGAGGAAGTGTACGAAGTTGACCAAGTTGACGAAGTGGACAAACGAAGTGGAGTAATGAAGTGGACTAAGCGGACAAAGTTGACGAAGTGGACGAAGTGGACGAAGTGCATGAAGTGAACGAAGTGGAGGAAGTGGAGGAACTGGACTAAGTGGACGAAGTTGACGAAGTGGACGAAGTGGAGGAGGTGGACGAAGTGGAGGAAGTGGACGAAGTGGACGAAGTGGACGAAGTGGACGAAGTAGACGAAGTGGATGAAGTGTTAGAAGTTGTCGAAGCGGACGAAGTTGACAAAATGGAGGAAGTTGACGAAGTGAACCAAGTGGACGAAGTGGAGGACGTTCAGAAAGTGGACGAAGTGGACGAAGTGGAGGAAATTCGTGAAGTTGACGAAGTGGATGAAGTGGAGGAAGTGGACGAAGTCGACGAAGTGGACTAAGTGGACAAATTGGACGAAGTTGAGGAAGTGGACGAAGTAGACGAAGTGGACGAAGTGGACGAAGTTGACGAAGTGGAGGAAGTGGAGGGAGTGGACTAAGTGGACAAAGTTGACAAAGTGGAGGACGTGGACGAAGTTGACGAAGTGGACGAAGTGGACAAAGTGGACGAAGTTGTCGAAGTGGACGAAGTGTTAGAAGTTGTCGAAGTGGACGAAGTTGACGAAGTGGAGGAAGTTGACGAAGTGGACGAAGTGGAGGAAGTTGACGAATTGGACGAAGTGGAGGAAGTTGACGAAGTGGACGAAGTGTACGAAGTGGACGACGTCGAGGAAGAGGACGAAGTTGACGAAGTGGACGAAGTGAACGAAGTTGACGAAGTTGACAAAGTTGACGAAGTAGACGAACTTGGCGAAATGGACGAAGTTGACGAAGTGAAGGAAGTGGAGGAAGTGGAGGAAGTGGAGGAAGTAGATGAAGTGGACGGAGTTGAGGAAGTGGACGAAGTGAAGAAGTGGAGGAAGTGGACTAAGTGGATGAAGTTGACGAAGTGGACGAATTAGAGGAAGTAGAGCAAGTGGAAGAAGTGGAGGAAGTGGAGGAAGTGGACCAAGTTGACGAAGAGGACGAAGTTGAAGAAGTTGACAAAGTGGACGAAGTGGACGAAGTGGAGGAAGCAGAGGAAGTGGAGGAAGTGGAGGAAGTGGACGAAGTGCACGAAGTGGAGGAAGTGGAGGAAGTGGACGAAGTTGATGGTGTGGACGAAGTGGACGAAGTGGAATAAGTGGACGAAGTGGACGAAGTGGACGAAGTGGACTAAGTTTACGAAGTTGACGAAGTTGACGAAGAGGACAAAGTGGACGAAGTTGACGAAGTGGACGAAGTGGACGAACTTGACGAAATTGACGAAGTGCACGAAGTTGACGAAGTGAAGGAAGTGGAGGAAGTGCACAAAGTTGACGAAGTGGACGAAGTGAGGCAGTGGATGAAGTGGACTAAGTGGATTAAGTTGAATAAGTTGACGAAGTGGACGAATTGGAGGATATAGAGGAAGTGGAGGAACTACACGATGTGGAGGAAGTGGACGAAGTGGACGAAGTGGACCAAGTTGACGAAGTTGACAAAGTGCACGAATTGGACGATGTCGAGGAAGTGGACGAAGTTGACTAAGTAGAGAAAGTTGACGAAGTGGACGAAGTGGACGAAGTGGACGAAGTGGACGAAGTGGATGCAGTTGACAAAGTGGAAGAAGTGGAGGAAGTGGAGCAAATGGAGGAATTAGACTAAGTGGACGAAGGTGACGAAGTGGACGAAGTGGAGGCGATGGACGAAGTGGAGGAAGTGGAGGAAGTGGAGGAAGTGGAGGAAGTGGAGGAAGTGGAGGAAGTGGAGGAAGTGGACGAAGGGGACGAACTGGACGAAGTTGACGAAGTGGAGGATGTGCAGGAAGTGGAGGAAGTGGAGGAATTGGACTAAGTGGACGAAGTTGACGAAGTGGACGAAGTGGATGAAGTGGAGCAAGTTGAGGAAGTGGACTATGTGGGCGAAGTTGACGAAGTGGACGAAGTGGATGAAGTTGACGAAGTGGACGAAGTGGAGGAAGTGGAGGAAATGGAGGAATTGGACTAAGTGGACGAAGTTGATGAAGTGGACGAAGTGGAGGCAGTGGACGAAGTGGAGGAACTGAAGGAAGTGGAGGAAGTGGAGGAAGTGGACAAAGAGGACTAAGTGGACGAAGTTGACGAAGTGGACGAAGTTAAGGAAGTGGAGGAAGTGGACTAAGTGGACGAAGTTGGCACAGTGGACGAAGTGGACGAAGTTGACGAAGTGGAGGAAGTGGAGGATGTGGAGGAAGTGGAGGAAGTGGAAGAAGTTGAGCAAGTTGACGAAGTTGAGGAAGTGGACGAAGTGGAAGAAGTGGAGGAAGTTGAGGAAGTGGACGAATAGGACGACGTGGACGAAGTGGACAAAGTGGACAAAGTGGACAAAGTGGACGATGTGGACGAACTTGACGAAGTGAAGGAAGAGGAGAAAGTGGAGGAAGTGGACTAAGTGGAGGAAGTTGACGACGTGGCGGAAGTGGAGAAAGTGGACGAAGTGAAGGAAGTGGAGGAAGTGGACGAAGTGCACGAAGAGGAGGAAGTGGACAAAGCTGACGAAGTTGACGAAGTTCACGAAGTGGATGAAGTGTTACAAGTTGTCGAAGCGAACGAAGTTGAGGAAATGGAGGAAGTTCATGAAGTTGACGAAGTGGACGAAGTGGAGGACGTTGAGGAAGTTGACGAAGTGAACGAAGTGGAGGAGGTGGAGGAAGTGGACTAAGTGGACGAAGTTGACAAAGTGGACGAAGTTGACGAAGTGGAGGCAGTGGAGGAAGTGGACTAAGTGGACGAAGTTTACGAAGCTGACGAAGTGGACGAAGGGGAGGAAGTGGACGAACTGGACGAAGTGGACGTAGTGGATGAAGTGGACGAAGTGGAGGAAGTGGAGGAAGTGGACTAAGTGGACTAAGTGGACGAAGTGGCGGAAGTGGAGGAAGTGGACGAAGTGAAGGAAGTGGAGGAAGTGGAGGAAGTGGACGAAATGGATGAAGTGTTAGAAGTTGTCGAAGCGGACGAAGTTGACGAAATGGAGGAAGTTGACGAAGTGAACGAAGTGGACGAAGTGGAGGACGTTGAGGAAGTTGATGAAGTGGACGAAGTGGAGGAAATTCACGAAGTTGACGAAGTGGATGAAGTGGAGGAAGTGGACGAAGTGGACGAAGTGGACTAAGTGGACGAATTGGACGAAGTAGAGGAAGTGGACGAAGTAGACGAAGTGGACAAACGAAGTGGACAAACGAAGTGGACGAAGTGGACGAAGTTGACAAAGTTGACGAAGTGGAGGACGTGGACGAAGTTGACGAAGTGGACGAAGTGGACAAAGTAGACGAAGTTGACAAAGTTGACGAAGTGGACGAAGTGGACGAAGTGTTAGTAGTTGTCGAAGTGGACGAAGTTGACGAAGTGGAGGAAGTTGACGAAGTTGACGAAGTGGACGAAGTGGAGGAAGTTGACGAATTGGACGAAGTGGAGGAAGTTGACGAAGTGGACGAAGTGGAGGAAGTGGAGGAAGTGGAGGAAGTGAAGGAAGTGGACGAAGAGGACAAAGTGTACGAAGTGGAGGAAGTGCAAGAAGTGGAGGAAGTGCAAGAAGTGGAGGAAGTGCAAGAAGTGGAGGAAGTGCAAGAAGTGGAGGAAGTGCAAGAAGTGGAGGAAGTGCAAGAAGTGGAGGAAGTGGACTAAGTGGACGAAGTTGACGAAGTGGAGGAAGTGCAAGAAGTGGAGGAAGTGCAAGAAGTGGACTAAGTGGACGAAGTTGAGAAGTGGAGGAAGTGGACGAAGTGGACGAAGTTAACAAAGTGGACGAAGTGGACGAAGTGGACGAAGTGGAGGAAGTGGAGGAAGTGGACGAAGTGAACGAAGTTGACGAAGTGGACGAAGTGGACAAAGTGGACGAAGTTGACGAAGTGGACGAAGTGGAGCAAGTTGAGGAAGTGGACTATGTGGAAGAAGTTGACGAAGTGGATGAAATTGACGAAGTGGACAAAGTGGAGGAAGTGGAGGAAATGGAGGAATTGGACTAAGTGGACGAAGTTGACGAAGTGGACGAAGTGGACGAAGTGGAGGCAGTGGACGAAGTGGAGGAATTGAAGGAAGTGGAGGAAGTGGACAAAGAGGACGAAGTGGACGAAGTTGACGAAGTGGACGAAGTTGACGAAGTGGAGGAAGTGGAGGAAGTGGAGGAAGTGGAGGAAGTGGACTACGTGGACGAAGTTGACAAAGTGGACGAAGTTGACGAAGTGGAGGAAGTGGAGGAAGTGGAGGAAGTGGAGGAAGTTGAGCAAGTTGACGAAGTTGACGAAGTGGACGAAGTGGAAGAAGTGGAGGAAGGGGAGGAAGTGGATGAAGAGGACGACGTGGACGAAGTGGACAAAGTGGACGATGTGGACGAAGTGGAGGAAGTTGACGAAGTGGACGAAGTGGAGGAAGTGGAGGAAGTGGACGAAGAGGACGAAGTGTACGAAGTGGCTTAAGTGGACTAAGTGGAGGAAGTGGAGGAAGTGGACTAAGTGGACGAAGTGTAGGAAATGGAGGAATTGGACTAAGTGCACGAAGTTTACGAAGTGGACGAAGTGGTGGAAGTGGAGGAAGTGTAGGAAGTGGAGGAAGTGGAGGAAGTGGATGAAGTTGATGAAGTTAACGAAGTGGACGAAGTGGTAGAAGTTGTCGAAGTGGACGAAGTTGACGAAGTGGAGGAAGGTGACGAAGTTGACGAAGTGGACGAAGTGGAGGAAGTTGACGAAGTTGACGAATTGGACGAAGTGGAGGAAGTTGTCGAAGTGGACGAAGTGGAGGAAGTGGATGAAGTGGACGAAGAGGACGAAGTGTACGAAGTGCACTAAGTGGACTAAGTTGACGAAGTGGACGAAGTGGATGAAGTGAACGAAGTGGAGGAAGTGGAGGAAGTGGACTAAGTGTACGAAGTCGACGAAGTGGAGGAGGTGGACGAAGTGGATGAGGTGGAGGAAGTGGAGGAAGTGGACTAAGTGGATGAAGCGGACGAAGTGGAGGAAGTGGAGGAAGTGGACTAACTGGACGAAGTGAATTAAGTGGACGAAGTTGACGAAGTTGACAAAGTGGACGAAGTTGACGAAGTGGAGGAAGTTGACGAAGTGGAGGAAGTGGAGGAAGTGGACGAAGTGGACGAAGTGGAGGAAGTGTACGAAGTCAAGGAAGTGGACGAAGTGGACGAAGTGAACAAAGTGGAGGACGTAGAGGAAGTTGACGAAGTGGACGAAGTGTTAGAAGTTGTCGAAGTGGACGAAGTTGACGAGATGGAGGAAGTTGACGAAGTTGACGAAGTGGACGAAGTGGAGGACGTTGAGGAAGTTGACGAAGTGGACGAAGTGGAGGAAGTTGACGTAGTTGACGAAGTGGAGGAAGTGGAGGAAGTGGAGGAAGTGGAGGAAGTGGACTAAGTGGATGAATAGGACGAAGGAGAGGAATTGGACGAATTAGACGAACTTGACAAACGAGGTGGACGAAGTTGACGAACTTGACCAAGTGGACGAATTGGAGGTAGTGGAGGAAGTGGATGAAGTTGACAAAGTGGCTGAAGTTGAAGAAGTGGACGAAGTGGATGAAGTGGAGGAAGTTGACGAAATGGAGGAAGTGGAGGAAATCGAGGAATTGGACTTAGTGGACGAAGTTGACGAAGTGGACGAAGTAGAGGAAATGGACGAAGTGGAGGAAGTGGAGGAAGTGGAAGAAGTGGAGGAAGTGGGGGAAGTGGGGAAGTGGAGGAAGTCGTGGAAGTGGAGAAGTGAATTAAGTGGACGAAGTGGACGAAGTGAACGAAGTGGACGATTTGACGAAGTGGACGAAGTTGACGAAATTGACGAAGTGGACGAAGTAAAGGAAGTTGACGAAGTTGACGAAGTGGAAGAAGTGGAGGAAGTGGAGGAAGTGGAGGAAGTGGGCGAAGAGGAAGAGGTGGACGAAGTTGACCAAGTGGACGAATTGGAGGAAGTGGAGGAAGTGGAGGAAGTTAACAAAGTGGACGAAGTTGACGAAGTGGACGAAGTTGACGAAGTGGATGAAGTTGACGAAGTTGAAGAAGTGGAGGAAGTGGAGGAAGTGGAGGAAATCGAGGAATTGGACTTAGTGGACGAAGTTGACGAAGTGGACGAAGTGGAGTAAGTGGAGGAAGTGGAGGAAGTGGAGTAAGTGGACGAAGTTGAGGAAGTGAACGAAGTGGAGGAAGTGGAGGAAGTGGAGGTAGTGGACTAAGTGCACGAAGTTGACGAAGTGGAGGAAGTGGAGGAAGTGGACGAAGTGAAGGAAGTGGAGGAAGTGGAGGAAGTGGACGAAGTGAACAAAGTGGAGGAAGTGGAGGAAGTTAAGCAAGTGGAGGAGCTGGAGGAAATGGAGTAATTGCCTAAGTCGACGAAGTTTTCGAAGTGGACAAAGTGCTGGAAGTGGAGGAAGTGGAGAAAGTGGACGAAGTTGACGAAGCGGGAGAAGTCAACAAAGTGGAGGAAGTGGACGAACAAAGTGGACTAACGAAGTGGACGAAGTGGACGAAATTGACGAATTGGACGAAGTGAACGAAGTGGAGGAAGTGGAGGAAGTGGACTAAGTGGACGAAGTTGACAAAGTGGACGAAGTGGAGGAAGTGGATGAAGTGGACTAGGTTGACGAAGTTGACGTAGTGGACGAAGGAAAGGAAGGGGCCGAAGTGGACGAAGTGAATGAAATCGACGAAGTGGAGGAAGTGGACGAAGTGGAGGAAGTGGACGAAGTGAACGAAGTGGACGACGTTGACGAAGTTGACAAAGTTCAGGAAGTGGACGAAGTGGAGGAAATGGAGGAATTGGATGAAGTTGACGAAATTGGCGAAGTGGACGAAGATGACGAAGTGGAGGAAGTGGAGTAAGTGGTGGAAGTGGAGGAAGTGGAGGAAGTGGACAAAGTGGAGTGTTGAGAGGGTCGCACCTCCCAACAAAAGTTGTGCATAAAAGAATGCATTATAGACTAGGAAGTGACTCCTAGGTCGTCTCTCAAGGACCAATTTGGGCTCAGTCTCAGATCAAACACGAAGTGGGGGGTTTGTGAAAAATTTGTGAATGCGGATGAACTAAATTAAAACTGGAAATTAAAAATAACCAAACATAATTAAAAAACGCTGAAATAAATTAATAAAACACGAAGACCGAACGGTTTCTAAAACAAGTGAGGAAATTGAAAATGCCGGAAGATAATTAAACTGAACAGAACAGAATAGACAACATAGTGAGTGGAAACAATAAATCGAACTAATAGACAACATTAAAGTGAAAAATGCTTGAACTAAATTAAAATGCAACATTGAGTTTAAAAGTGAAAAGCTAAAAGACAAATCCATCACATATAATATAAAATCAGCTTTTGGTCAAGTGTGAAGACAATGAAAATAAAACCTATTGGACTTTATCTCTTCTGGATGAACCGTGAGCACATTCCAATTAAAAAATAAATCTCCATCACCAACCGAAACGTAAAAGATGCCTCGAGTGCAGCTCCTTGGTTCACCATTTTTCTCTCATTAAAACAACATCCGCGTCACCACTTCCTTCTCAATCTCTGTGCGCCTCCTTGGACGTGAGCTGTTGCCACTTTCTCCAATTCGCGTGTGCAACCAGCATCCTCCGTGAAGCCACACACTTCTCAACGTGCTTCATTTTGGAATCAACGCCTCCCTCTTTAAAATCCAAAATCATTCAATCACAAATGCTGCACCGAAAATAAAAAGGGGTGCAATAAAGAAATGCATCCAAAAGCAATTAACTTGGAGCTCTCATTTTATCCTCTCTGTCACCGTCACAACATTCTCATGTTTCCCAATGGCGGCTGCCCCCTGCTGGACGAACACACTTCATCCATGTGTCACGGGTTTTTTTAAAACCCTCCCATTCTCCGTGCAGCTCATTTTGCTAGATGCCACCTCCAAAGTGCTTCTTTTTTTTTTCTTCCTGCACCCCCTCCTTTGGATGCTACCTTTCTGCAACACACCATTTCAAAATTGAAAATCCAAAAGCTTCTCTTTTCCATGTGGATGTGAGCTTTCAACGTGGCAGCTACTCCCTCATGTGTGCCAACTCCTCTTTCATTCAAACAATTGCTTCTTTCCATTTTCACTTAAGCTTCAAAGTGGTGGCCCCTCTATTATGTGCTTCCTCCAAAACGTATTGCTTAAGGCCGTGAGTGCCTTCCAAGCTGTTGGCTTCCTTGTTTAAGAGTGTTGGGAGGTTTTAGCACCGTCCAATTATCAATTCCTAGCCACCACAAGTGCCCAACAGCAAGCAAATGCAAATAGATTAGAAATTACTCAAACAGTAAGCATTGGACTGACATAGGGGAGTAAAAAAAATACTGGGAACAGCACAGAACGAATTTAAACAAAATAAAAACTATACGTGAAAATAGACATCCATACGAAACTATGAAAAAAAATTGCATGGAAAACGGATAAGAATTGAACTCAAACGAAGACACACAAGTTGACACAACATTCACGCAGCACTGTGCGAAAATTGAAATGACTGAGATGCATTTGGCTCAATTTCCATTTCTCATTTAACCTTCAAATGTCCCAAATTGTATCTCCAAATTTTCCTTGTAAAATAATTAGCTCAGATGATTCAAATTAGTTAAAATAAGAATTTCCGATCAAATTTAGCACAATTAGGAAAAATAGGATAATATTGTACATTCAAGCACAATTCCTTGATTAAATCCGGTACAATAAACTAAGTGAAATCAATAAAATATTGATTCATCATGGAGGAAGTGCACTAAGTGGACGAAGTTTACGAAATTGGCGCAGTGGACGAAGATGACGAAGTGGAGGAAGTCAAGGAAGTGCAGGAAGGGGAGGTGGTGGACGAACTGGACGAAGTGGAGGAAATTGACGAACTGGACGAAGTGGACGAAATGGAGGAAGAGGAGGAAGTGGAGGAAGCGGAGGAAGTGGACAAAGTGGAGGAAGTGGACAAAGTGGACAAAGTGGAGGAAGTGGTCGAAGTGGAGGAAGTTGACGAAGTTGACGAAGTGGACGAAGTGGAGGTAGTGGAGGAAGTGGAGGGAGTGGACTAAGTGGTGAAGTGGAGGAAGTGGAGGACGTGAACGAAGTGGAGGAAGTGGACTAAGTGGACGAAGTGGACGAAGTTGACGAAATGGACGAAGTGGATGAAGTTGAAGAAGTTGACGAAGTGGAGGAAGTTGAGCAAGTGGACGAAGTGGACAAAGTGAATGAAGTTGACGAAGTTGACGAAGTGGACAAAGTGGACGAAGTGGAGGAAGTGGAGGAAGAAGTGGAGGAAGTGGAGGAAGTGCAGCAACGGGAGGAAGTGGACGAAGTTGGCGAAGTGGACGAAGTTGAGGAAGTGGACCAAGTGGAGGAAGTGGAGGAAGTGGACGAAGTGGAGGAAGTGGACTAAGTGAACGAAGTTGACGAAGTGGACGAAGTGAAGGAAGTGGACGAAGTGGACGAAGTGGACAAAGTGGACGAAGTGAACGAAGTGCATGAAATTGACGAAGTGTACGAAGTGGAGGAAGTGGAGGAAGTGGGCTAAGTGGACGAAGTTCACGAAGTGGAGCAAGTGGACGAAGTGAAGGAAGTGGAGGAAGTGGAGGAAGTGCACGAAGTGGAGGAAGTTGACAAACTGGACGAAGTGGACGAAGTGGAGGATTTGGAATAAGAGGATGAAGTTGATGAAGTGGACGAAGTGGACGAAGTGAACGAAGTATAGGAAGTGGACGAACGAAGGGGACGAAGTGGACGAAGTAGACGAAGTGGACGAAGTTGACGAAGTGGACGAATTGGAATAAGTTGACAAAGTGGACGAAGTTGACGAAGTGGAGGAAGTCGACGAAGTGAGCGAAGTGGACGAAGTGGAGAAAATTGACGAAGTGGACGAAGTGGACGAAGTGGACGAAGTGGACGAAGTGGACGAAGTGGAAAAAGTGGACAAAGTGGACGAAGTGGACGAAGTGGACGAAGTGGACGAAGTGGACGAAGTTGACGAAGTGGAGGTAGTGGAGGAAGTGGAGGAAGTGAAGGGAGTGGACTAAGTGGTGAAGTGGAGGAAGTGGAGGAAGTGGAGGAAGTGGAGGAAGTGGACTAAGTGGACGAAGTGGACGAAGTTGACGAAGTGGACAAAGTGGAGGAAGTGGACTAAGTGGACGAAGTTGACGAAGTGGAGGAAGTGGACGAACGAAGTGGACAGTGGAGGAAGTGGAGGAAGTGAAGGGAGTGGACTAAGTGGTGAAGTGGAGGAAGTGGACGAAATGGAGGAAGTGGACTAAGTGGACAAAGTGGACGAAGTTGACGAAGTGGACAAAGTGGAGGAAGTGGACTAAGTGGACGAACGAAGTGCACGAAGTGGAGGAAGTGGAAGAAGTGGAGGAAGTGGAGGATGTGGAGGAAGTGGATGAAGTTGATGAAGTTGACGAAGTGGACGAAGTGAACGAAGTAGAGGAAGTGGACGAACGAAGTGCACCAAGTGGACGAATTGGACGAAGTTGACGAAGTGGAGGAAGTGGACTAACGAAGTGGAGGAAGTGGAGGAAGTGGAGGAAGTAGACAAAGTGGAGGAAGTAGACTAAGTTGACGAAGTTGAGAAGTGGACGAAGTTGACGAAGTTGAGAAGTGGACGAAGTTGACGAAGTGGACGAAGTCGAGGAAGTAGACTAAGTGGACGAAGTTGACGAAGTGGAGGAAGTGGAGGAAGTGGAGGAAGTGTACGAAGTGAAGGAAGTGGAGGAAGCGGACGAAGTGCACGAAGTGGAGGAAGTGGACGAAGTGAACGAAGTGGACGAATTAGAAGAAGTTGACAAAGTGGAGGAAGTTGACGAAGTGGAGGAAGTTGACGAAGTGAACGAAGTGGACGAAGTAAAGGAAATTGACGAAGTGGACGAAGTGGACGAAATGGAGGAAGAGGAGGATGTTGAGGGAGTGGAGGAAGTGGAGGAAGTTGAGGAAGTGGAGGAAGTGGAGGAAGTGGACGAAGTGGAGGAAGTTCACGAAGTGGACAAAGTTGACGAAGTGGACGAAGTGGAGGTAGTGGAGGAAGTGGAGGAAGTGAAGGGAGTGGACTAAGTGGTGAAGTGGAGGAAGTGGAGGAAGTGGAGGAAGTGGAGGAAGTGGACTAAGTGGACGAAGTGGACGAAGTTGACGAAGTGGACAAAGTGGACGAAGTTGACGAAGTGGAGGAAGTGGAGGAAGTGGACGAACGTAGTGGACGACATGGACGAAGTGGACGAAGTGGAGGAAATGGAGGATGTGGAGGAAGTGAACGAAGAGGAGGAAGTGGAGGAAGTGGACTAAGTGGACGAAGTTGAGAAAGTGGACGAAGTTGACGAAGTGGAGGAAGTGCCGGAAGTGGACTAAGTGGACTAAGTGGACGAAGTTGACGAAGTGGACGAAGGGGAGGAAGTGGACGAAGTGAACGAAGTGGACGAAGAGGACAAAGTGGACGAAGTTGACGAAGTGGACGAAGTTGACGAAGTGGACGAAGTTGAGGAAGTGGAGGAAGTGGACTATGTGGACGTAGTGGACGAAGTGGAGGAAGTGGACGAAGTGAAGGAAATGGAGGAAGTGGACAAAGTGGAAGAAGGGGAGGAAGTGAACAAAGTGGACGAAGTTGACGAAGTGGACGAAGTGTTAGAAGTTGTCGAAGGGGACGAAGTTGACGAAATGGAGGAAGTTGACAAAGTTGACGAAGTGGACGAAGTGGAGGACGTTGAGGAAGTTGACGAAGTGGACGAAGTGGACGAAGTGGAGGAAGTTGACGAAGTTGACGAAGTTGACGAAGTGGACGAAGTGGAGGAAGTAGAGGAAGTTGACGAAGTGGACTAAGTGAACGAATGTGATGAAGTAGAGGAAGTGGACGAAGTAGACGAAGTTGACGAACGAGGTGGACGAAGTTGACGAAGTGGAGGAAGTTGACGAAGTGGAAGAACTGGACGAAGTTGACGAAGTGGACGAAGTCATCGAAGTGGACGAATTGACGAAGTGGACGAAGTGAAGGAAGTTGATGAAGTTGACGAAGTGGAAGAAGTGGAGGAAGTGGAGGAAGTGGAGGAAGTGGACGAAGAGGACGAAGTTGAAGAAGTGAAGGAAGTGGAGGAAGTGGACGAAGTGATGGAAGTGGAGGAAGTGGACGAAGTTGACGAAGTTGACGAAGTGGATGAAGTGGACGAAGTGAATGAAGTGGACGAAGTTGACGAAGTGGACGAAGTTGAGCAAGTGGACGAAGTGGATGAAGTGGATGAAGTTGACGAAGTTGACGAAGTGGACGAAGTGGAGGAAGTGGAGGAAGTGGAGCAACGGGAGGAAGTGGACGAAGTAGATGAAGTGGATGAAGTGGATGAAGTGGACGAAGTTGACGAAGTGGAGGAAGTTGAGCAAGTGGACGAAGTGGACAAAGTGGATGAAGTTGACGAAGTTGACGAAGTGGACGAAGTGGTCGAAGTGGAGGAAGTGGAGGAAGTGGAGCAACGGGAGGAAGTGGACGAAGTTGACGAAGTTGACCAAGTGGAGGAAGTGGAGGAAGTGGAGGAATTGGACTAAGTGAACGAAGTTGACGAAGTGGACTAAGTGAAGGAAGTGGACGAACTAGACAAAGTGGACGAAGTGCATGAAATTTACGAAGTGGACGAAGTGGACGAAGATGAGGAAGTTGACGAAGTGGAGGAAGTGGAGGAAGTGGGCTAAGTGGACGAAGTTGACGAAGTGGAGCAAGTGGACGCTGTGAAGGAAGTGGAGGAAGTGGAGGAAGTGCACGAAGTGGAGGAAGCTGACAAAGTGGACGAAGTGGACGAAGTGGAGGAAATGGAGGATGTGGAGGAAGTGGATGAAGTTGATGAAGTTGACAGAGTGGACGAAGTGAACGAAGTAGAGGAAGTGGACGAACGAAGTGGACGAAGGGGACGAAGTGGAGGAAGTGAACGAAGTGGAGGAAGTGGAGGAAGTGGACTAAGTGGACGAAGTTGACAAAGTGGACGAAGTTGACGAAGTGGAGGAAGTGGCGGAAGTGGACTAAGTGGACGAAGTTGACGAAGTGGACGAATGGGAGGAAGTGGACGAAGTGAACGAAGTGGACGAAGAGGACAAAGTGGACGAAGTTGACGAAGTGGACGAAGTTGACGAAGTAGACGAAGTTGACGAAGTGGACGAAGTCGAGGAAGTGGAGGAAGTGGACTAAGTGGACTTAGTGGACGAAGTTGACGAAGTGGAGGAAGTGGACGAAGTGAAGGAAGTGGAGGAAGTGGACGAAGTGGAGGAAGTGGACGAAGTGAACAAAGTGGACGAAGTTGACGAAGTTGACGAAGTGGACGAAGTTGACGAAGTGGACGAAGTTGACGAAGTTGACGAAGTTGACGAAGTTGACGAAGTGGACGAAGTGTGAGAAGTTGTCGAAGTGGACGAAGTTGACGAAATGGAGGGAGTTGACAAAGTTGACAAAGTGGACGAAGTGGAGGACGTTGAGGAAGTTGACGAAGTGGAGGAAGTTGACGAAGTTGACGAAGTAGAGGAAGTGGAGGAAGTGCAGGAAGTTGACGAAGTGGACTAAGTGAACGAATTGGACGACGTAGAGGAAGTGGACGAAGTTGACGAAGTTGACCAAGTGGACGAATTTGAGGAAGTGGAGGAAGTGGACGAAGTTGAAAAAGTGGACGAAGTTGACGATGTGGACGAATTTGACGAATTGGAGGAAGTTGACGAAGTGGAGGAAGTGGAGGAAATGGACGAAGTGGAGGAAGTGGACGAAGTGAACAAATTGGACGAAGTTGACGAAGTGGACGAAGTGTTAGAAGTTGTCGAAGTGGACGAAGTTGGCGAAATGGAGGAAGTTGACAAAGTTGACGAAGTGGACGAAGTGGAGGACGTTGAGGAAGTTGACGAAGTGGAGGAAGTGGAGGAAGTTGACGAAGTTGACGAAGTGGACGAAGTGGAGGAAGTGGAGGAAGTTGACGAAGTGGACTAAGTGAACGAATTGGACGAAGTAGAGGAAGTGGACGAAGTAGACGAAGTTGACGAACGAGGTGGACGAAGTTGACGAAGTTGACCAAGTGGACGAATTGGAGGAAGTGGAGGAAGTGGACGAAGTTGAAAAAGTGGACAAAGTTGACGAAGTCGAAGAGCTGGACGAAGTTGACGAAGTGGAGGAAGTTGACGAAGTGGAGGAAGTGGAGGAAATGGCCGAAGTGGAGGAAGTGGAGGAAGTGGAAGAAGTGGAGGAAGTGGGGGAAGTGGAGGAAGTGGACGAAGTGGAGGAAGTAGACTAAGTGGATGAAGTGGACGAAGTTGACGAAGTGGAGAAAGTGGACGAAGTTGACGAAGTGGAGGAAGTGGAGGAAGTGGACGAACGTAGTGGACGACGTGGACGACGTGGACGAAGTGGACGAAATGGACGAAGTGGAGGAAATGGAGGATGTGGAGGAAGTGGTTGAAGTTGATGAAGTTGACGAAGTAGACGAAGTGAACGAAATGGAGGAAGTGGACGAACGAAGTGGACGAAGGGGACGAAGTGGAGGAAGTGAACGAAGTGGAGGAAGTGGTGGAAGTGGACTAAGTGGACGAAGTTGACAAAGTGGACGAAGTTGACGAAGTGGAGGAAGTGGCGGAAGTGGACTAAGTGGACGAAGTTGACGAAGTGGACGAAGGAGAGGAAGTGGACGAAGAGGACGAAGTTGACGAAGTGGACGAAGTTGACGAAGTTGACCAAGTGGACGAAGTCGAGGAAGTGGAGGAAGTGGACTAAGTGGACTTAGTGGACGAAGTTGACGAAGTGGAAGAAGTGGACGAAGTGAAGGAAGTGGAGGAAGTGGAGGAAGTGGACGAAGTGGAGGAAGTGGACGAAGTGAACGAAGTGAACGAAGTGGACGAAGTTGACGAAGTGAACGAAGTGGACGAAGTTGACGAAGTGGACGAAGTGTTAGAAGTTGTCGAAGTGGACAAAGTTGACGAAATGGAGGAAGTTGACAAAGTTGACGAAGTGGACGAAGTGGAGGACGTTGAGGAAGTTGACGAAGTGGAGGAAGTGGACGAAGTGGAGGAAGTGGACGAAGTGGACTAAGTGGACGAGGTGGATGAAGTTGACGAAGTTGACCAAGTGGAGGAATTAGAGGAAGTGGACGAAGTTGAAAAAGTTGACGAAGTTGACGAAGTGGACGAAGTTGACGAAGTGGAAGAACTGGACGAAGTTGACGAAGTGGAGGAAGTGGAGGAAGTGGAGGAAATCGAGGGATTGGAAGAAGTGGAGGAAATCGAGGAAGTGGAGGAAGTTGACGAAGTGGAGGAAGTGGAGGAAATGGACGAAGTGGAGGAAGTGGAGGAAGTGGAAGGAAGTGGGGGAAGTGGAGGAAGTTGAGGAAGTGGACGAAGTGGACGAAGTGGACGAAGCGAACGAAGTGGACGAATTGACGAAGTGGACGAAGTTGACGAAATTGACGAAGTGGGCGAAGTGAAGGAAGTTGACGAAGTTGACGAAGTGGAAGAAGTGGAGGAAGTGGAGGAAGTGGACGAAGAGTAGAAGTTGACAAAGTGAAGGAAGTGGAGGAAGTGGAGGAAGTGGAGGAAGTGGACGAAGTGGACGAAGTTGACGAAGTTGACGAAGTGGGCGAAGTGAAGGAAGTTGACGAAGTTGACGAAGTGGAAGAAGTGGAGGAAGTGGACGAAGAGGAGAAGTTGACGAAGTGAAGGAAGTGGAGGAAGTGGAGGAAGTGAAGGAAGTGGAGGAAGTGGACGAAGTGGACGAAGTGGACGAAGTTGACGAAGTTGACGAAGTGGACGAAGTGGACGAAGTGGATGAAGTTGACGAAGTTGACGAAGTGGAGGAAGTTGAGCAAGTGGACGAAGTGGACAAAGTGGATGAAGTTGACGAAGTTGACCAAGTGGAGGAAGTGGAGGAAGTGGAGGAAGTTGACGAAGTGGACCAAGTGGAGGATGTGGAGGAAGTGGACGAAGTGGAGGAATTGGACTAAGTGAATGAAGTTGACGAAGTGGACGAAGGGAAGGAAGTGGTGGACGAAGTGGACAAACTGGACGAAGTGCATGAAATTGACCAGGTTGACGAAGTGGACGAAGTTGAGGAAGTGGACGAAGTGGAGGAACTGGAGGAAGTGGGCTAAGTGGACGAAGATGATGAAGTGGATCAAGTGGAGGAAGTGAAGGAAGGGGAGGAAGTGAAGGAAGTGCACGAAGTGGAGGAACTTGACCAAGTGGACGAAGTGGAGGATGTGGAGAAAGTGGATGAAGTTGATGAAGTTGACGAATTGGACGAAGTGAACGAAGTATAGGAAGTGGACGAACGAAGTGGACGAAGTGGAGGAAGTGCACGAACTGGAGGAAGTGGACTAAGTGGACGAAGTGAACGAAGTATAGGATGTGGACGAACGAAGTGGACGAAGTGGAGGAAGTGAACGAAGTGGACGAAGTGAACTAAGTGGACGAAGTTGACAAAGTGGACGAAGTTGACGAAGTGGAGGAAGTGGCGGAAGTGGACTAAGTGGACGAAGTTGACGAAGTGGACGAAGGGGAGGAAGTGGACGAAGGGGAGGAAGTGGCCGAAGTTGACGAAGTGGACAAAGTCGAGGAAGTGGAGGAAGTGGACTGAGTGGACGAAGTTGACGAAGTGGAGGAAGTGGAGGAAGTGGACGAAGTGAAGGAAGTGGAGGAAGTGGACGAAGTGGAGGAAGTGGTCGAACTAAACGAAGTGGACGAAGTTGACGAAGTGGACGAATTGGAAGAAGTTGACAAAGTTGAGGAAGTTGACGAAGTGGAGGAAGTTGACGAAGTGAACGAAGTGGACTGATGAGTCAATATTTTCTCAATTTCACTTAGCTTATTGTACCGAATTTAATTAGGGAATTGTGCTTAAATGTCCAGTATTTTCCCATTTTTCCTAATTGTGCTTAATTTGATCGGAAATTCTTATTTTAACTAATTTGAATTATTTGAGCTAATTATTTTTATTATTAATTGTAGGGAAATTATTGGACAATATTTGGGACATTTGGAGGTGAAAAGAAAATGCCACATCAATTATACTTTAAACTAAGATGAGAGAGGAGGTGTGGATTTTTTTTTTTTTGGGGTTGCACATGGAGAAGTAGCACACGGAGGCCCATGAGAATGGGGTGCGTCCAGCAAATGAAGTGGTAACGTGAAGCAACCACACGGCCTTCACGGGTCCAGCAAGCACACGGTCTGCATCCACACACATCCTTGGAGAACAGCTTCCACGTCCACACTTGAGACATCCAGCAACCAACACTTGGACACAACCCAGCAGCACTTCACGCGCACATAGCTCTCCCATCCAGCAAGCTTGAAGGAAGCACAAGAAAAGAGAGCTCACGTCCAGCTGGCCCAGCAAAGAGGGGTGCACCCAGCAGCTTCAACATTCCACGCACTTGGGCCAGCACAGCAGCATGAGGTCCACCCTTCTCGGTCCAGCAACACTTGAGAGCACACGCTGGCAGAGAGGAGCTGGGATTTCAGTTGCACGTCCGTCCAGCAAGGGAGGTGCTTGGACTAAAGAAAGGTGTTACATCCAGCAAATTACGGACAATCAAGGGCAACAAGTCCAGCAGGCACACGTTGAAATAAACCAGCCGCCACGGTAGAAAGGAGAGTGACCTAACGGGGGGGGCACACCTGGAAGCTCTAGCCGCCACCCACTCTGGTGTTTTTTTTAGTTTTTAGGTTTCTGTTTTGTAATGGCCCCGGGGAACTAAAAACACTGTTGGGAATGAAGACAAATTTTATTTTTCGCTTTGTCTTGTGCACGTTGTTACAAAATTTATTCACATTCATGTTGGTTTCCTCTTGAACGCTGATTTCATTAAGAAATGTTAACGCTGGTCTCATTTTGATAAGCAAGCTGGAGAAGCGGTGCTAGATGGAGAATATTAGAAGCTTTCTTTCTTTTCCTTTGAATGCTGAAACGGTGATGGAGTTCGTGTGATGTGGTGCACGGCTGGAAGGAGTTTATCTTTTGCTGGAAACATTTTATTGGAGAAAAAGAGAAATGGTGAAGGAGTGGAATCATGGAGCGGTGATGGATTTTGGTGTGCACGGGAATTAGAAAAATGGACATATGTCACGGGCTGAATTCATTTTGGAGCAAGGAGAGGCGGTGATTCATTTCACCTACAGCCTTTGGAAGCACATGGATTTAAATTTTCATCCAATTAGAATAGGACTGCTACCACGTCCAGAGGAGCTCCAGGGTCTACTTTATTATTATTTTAATGCTTAATCTTATAGTTAAGTTTGGTTATAATTTTCATATTGAATACATGCATGCTTGATAACTTTTAAGTCATGCTTTTCTAATTTGCCAATTGCTTCTTTCGATGCTCATCATGACGAAAGTTACTTTTCATTTTTTTATTGGTTAAAATTTTTGCATTGAATGTTCTAGTTTTGCTGCCGTTTTTCGCACCTTGGACATTTAATTTTATTTCACATGCTTGTCACTTTCAATGTTACGTTTTCTAGTTTAGCAATTTCAATTTAAGTGAGTCACGCAAGTTTTATTTGATTTAGTAGTAATGTTAGCTTTAGTGACCAACTGCTTTAATTTTGTAATTGAGACCGTTTTTACATTTCCATTTGCATTAGTGTTTTAATTTAGTTCATCCGCATTCACAAATTTTTCACAAACCCCCCCCACTGCGTGTTTGATCTGAGACTGAACCCAAATTGGTCCTTGAGAGACGACCTAGGAGTCACTTCCTAGTACTGTACTGCATTCTTTTATGCACAACTTTTGTTGGGAGGTGCGACCCTCTCATCAAAATGGCGCCGTTGCCGGGGACCAATGGTTCGGTCTTAGGTCTTTTTGTTGTGTTTGTGTGTTGTGTTTTGTCTTGTGTTGTGTTGTGATGTGATGTGATGTGATGTGATGTTCTGTTGTGTGTGTGTGTTGCATGTATAAATGTGTTGTGTTTTATTTGTTTCGTAATTTTTAGTATTTTTCTTTTTCCATGTCTACCTATTTTGGTTATGTGAATGGTGCTTATTCTGTGAGTGCCTCTGATTATGATTCTCCTTCTGCATGTTACTCTGATTATAATTCATATTCTGCTGATTTCTATGTTGAGAACAATATGACTCATCCTCTAATTTCTGAGAGTGCTCTTTGTGAGCCGGTTTCACTTAAGGAGGATGATCTTCATTGCGATCTCACCCCTGGACTGATACATTTGCTGCCTAAGTTTCATGGTTTTGCAGGAGAATGCCCACACAGACATTTGGAGGAGCTCCACATCATGTGCTCTTCAATGAAACCTCCAGATGTCCCTCTTGATTACATTTTCTTGAGCGCATTTCCGCATTCATTACAAGGAGCAGCTAAGGATTGGAAAGACTCTCTTCCTCTGAGATCTGTTACCGATTGGGGATATCTTGAGCATCAGTTTCTGAGCAAATTTTCCCCTGTGCAATATGCTTACAGCAACGGTCTTGGATGGAATGACCCTACCTTGGGATGGTATGATGCTCCACAACATCAATATCAAGAACCACCATTCCAGAGTACTTTTATGCCTCCACCAGTCCAGCAATACGAGAGTCAGCAGTATAGTGCTCCTGCCGAAATAGCTCCTCAACCTTCTACTTCTGAGCCTACATTGCAGGAGTTGTTGGAGCAGATGACCATGCAAAACCTTCAGTTTCGGCAAGAGAACATGCAGTTCCAGCAAGAAATAGGAGCTGCCATTCAGAGTATGACTGATCAAATAGGGCAGATGGCCACTCAACTCACTAAGGAACAGTCTCAAGATTCAGAGTTACCATTTCAGACTGTTCAGATTCCAGATGATGATGATAGTGGCATCAACATAGAAGATGGGGAGAAGAGTCATGAACTTACTATTGTGCCATCTACTTTCCCATCATCCTATGTCCCTACTCTTACACCTGAGGAGAGTGATGAGTATTTTGAGGAGCAGGCAGGTATAAGCAGCAATTTTGAGCCAGGTAGACCATTTTCATCCTCCACCACTATTCCAATCTTTAGCGAAGTGGAGGTAAACATACCTCAAATTGATTATTCTGTTGATGATTGTGCGATGCATGATTATGATGTTGATAGGTGTGTTGATGATTATATTGTTGATGAGTCTGTTCTTAATTGTCCTTCTCTGCATGATGAGAACCACTTTTTGCTATCACATCCAAATGTTTATTCTCCATGCACTGAACATGAATCTGAGTCTGTTGTTGATATTGCTTTTGAATTTGAAATTGATTCATGTTCTGAGAGTATATCTGTTGTTCAGCCTGTTACACTGGGATTGGGTGTTATACCCCTGCATATCATTTCTTTGGAAACACATCGCACTAACCATGTTGCAGGAGGTACACATGAATTTGATAGACAAACACCCACAGTGGAAAATAAAGGTGCTAACACTGACAAAAGCTTCAAGATCAATAGGCACCAGCTGAACCTGCTCATCAACAATCTTTGCTTCTTAGATCCAGCTGTGGATGATATCTCCCTGCTCGATCAAATCTGGAGGATGAAGCAGTTCGTCCTCAAAACCTTCTTGCTGGATACTGTGGTGGAAGACATCTCCCTGAAAGTCCAAAATTGGCAACTGCCACCATGACCAGGGGAGTTTTCTTTCTCTTTTCTCCCCTTTTCCTGACTTTTATTGCACTTTGTCGATATCTGATGACTGTTCTGATTGTTTGATCTGCTGATTGTGACACATTGAGGACACTGTGTAGTTTAAGTGTGGTCTATTGGGGGAGATTTTTATTTGTCTTTGTTAGTTTTTGTTTTCTTGGTTAAATTTTTTTTTCTTTTCTAGGTTATTTTTGTCGTGTCTTGTGTACAGTTTTACATGTTTCTCTTGATTTCTGGACTTTGTTTAGGTTGTAGATGTGTCTTTCACTTCATTGATACTCTGATTTGTTTGAAATCCTTGCTTTTCTTTGCTTGGGAAGATGGTTATGATTTTTGAGAGTTGAATTGATTGTGACAGAATTACCCTGTGTGAGATTTGAGCCACTTTATGTTCTTTCTTGTGTGTGATATGTCTCTTGATTGCTTGCGCATATGCCTTGGCTTGACTCTTTTTGATGATTCTTGATTGATATGCATGTTTGGAAGTGATAAAGGCAATTTTGTTCTTGAGCCTCTCTAGCCAAATAAGCTTACCTTGTTTTGATCCTTTGATAACCCCTTTTGAGCCTATACTTTCCCCTATTTCTTTGTTTTGAAGCTCATACACTAGCCCTGAGTGAAAAACCATGATTACCTTAACCTTAGGGAATTTTGGAGCTTTGGAAGTGTTTTGGGAACAAGTGTGGTCTCCTTGGGGATTCTGATGAATTGGCTAGTTGGTTCCTCTTCTTGTTTGTTGTTGGAAATATGATTTATATCTTGTCTCTTATAGTTGTGTGCTAAACAGAAAGATAAGGAAAGAGACAAGATGAAAAAAAAAATATAGAGAAAAATGAAAAAAAAAAAAAAATTTGTGAATAATGGAGTCAAGAAGAGGATTGAATTAGAGGTCTGGGTGTGAGTTGATTGTGTTTACACTTGTTCCCCATTGCTCCTCTATTTCTTTTGGTTTATAGCTTCTCATCCATATTATATCCTCCCTTGTCCTTGGCCCCATTACAACCATGAAAAGACCTTTTGATTTGAACATGCATATGTTTTGAGTGTTGATATTAGAGGCTTGCCAAGTCTGTTTGTGTTTGCTTTCTCGAGTGCATTGAGTTGACATTGCTTATCTTAGACACTTGAGAGAAACACTGATAGTGCATCTGTGAGGTTTTGTTACTTTTGATTCACCTCTTGAGCTGATTGATCATTTTGCCATGTCTTGAATTGCTTGGATGATTTCATGAGTATCTGCTTTCTCTGATTGATTATGTGTTGGATATTGTCTACTTCCTTTCTTGGTCCAGATTCCTGGAGAACTGTGTAATTTTGTTTCTGTTCCTGTTTTGGAGTCTTTGTTGTCTGTCTGTCGAGTCTGTGTCACCTCCCTGATGTTTGAGTAGTTCCCTGGTTTTCGTCTTGATTTTGCCCAGGAGTGCAAAAGACTAAGTGTGGTCTATTTTGATGAGTCAATATTTTCTCAATTTCACTTAGCTTATTGTACCGAATTTAATTAGGGAATTGTGCTTAAATGTCCAGTATTTTCCCATTTTTCCTAATTGTGCTTAATTTGATCGGAAATTCTTATTTTAACTAATTTGAATTATTTGAGCTAATTATTTTTATTATTAATTGTAGGGAAATTATTGGACAATATTTGGGACATTTGGAGGTGAAAAGAAAATGCCACATCAATTATACTTTAAACTAAGATGAGAGAGGAGGTGTGGATTTTTTTTTTTTTGGGGTTGCACATGGAGAAGTAGCACACGGAGGCCCATGAGAATGGGGTGCGTCCAGCAAATGAAGTGGTAACGTGAAGCAACCACACGGCCTTCACGGGTCCAGCAAGCACACGGTCTGCATCCACACACATCCTTGGAGAACAGCTTCCACGTCCACACTTGAGACATCCAGCAACCAACACTTGGACACAACCCAGCAGCACTTCACGCGCACATAGCTCTCCCATCCAGCAAGCTTGAAGGAAGCACAAGAAAAGAGAGCTCACGTCCAGCTGGCCCAGCAAAGAGGGGTGCACCCAGCAGCTTCAACATTCCACGCACTTGGGCCAGCACAGCAGCATGAGGTCCACCCTTCTCGGTCCAGCAACACTTGAGAGCACACGCTGGCAGAGAGGAGCTGGGATTTCAGTTGCACGTCCGTCCAGCAAGGGAGGTGCTTGGACTAAAGAAAGGTGTTACATCCAGCAAATTACGGACAATCAAGGGCAACAAGTCCAGCAGGCACACGTTGAAATAAACCAGCCGCCACGGTAGAAAGGAGAGTGACCTAACGGGGGGGGCACACCTGGAAGCTCTAGCCGCCACCCACTCTGGTGTTTTTTTTAGTTTTTAGGTTTCTGTTTTGTAATGGCCCCGGGGAACTAAAAACACTGTTGGGAATGAAGACAAATTTTATTTTTCGCTTTGTCTTGTGCACGTTGTTACAAAATTTATTCACATTCATGTTGGTTTCCTCTTGAACGCTGATTTCATTAAGAAATGTTAACGCTGGTCTCATTTTGATAAGCAAGCTGGAGAAGCGGTGCTAGATGGAGAATATTAGAAGCTTTCTTTCTTTTCCTTTGAATGCTGAAACGGTGATGGAGTTCGTGTGATGTGGTGCACGGCTGGAAGGAGTTTATCTTTTGCTGGAAACATTTTATTGGAGAAAAAGAGAAATGGTGAAGGAGTGGAATCATGGAGCGGTGATGGATTTTGGTGTGCACGGGAATTAGAAAAATGGACATATGTCACGGGCTGAATTCATTTTGGAGCAAGGAGAGGCGGTGATTCATTTCACCTACAGCCTTTGGAAGCACATGGATTTAAATTTTCATCCAATTAGAATAGGACTGCTACCACGTCCAGAGGAGCTCCAGGGTCTACTTTATTATTATTTTAATGCTTAATCTTATAGTTAAGTTTGGTTATAATTTTCATATTGAATACATGCATGCTTGATAACTTTTAAGTCATGCTTTTCTAATTTGCCAATTGCTTCTTTCGATGCTCATCATGACGAAAGTTACTTTTCATTTTTTTATTGGTTAAAATTTTTGCATTGAATGTTCTAGTTTTGCTGCCGTTTTTCGCACCTTGGACATTTAATTTTATTTCACATGCTTGTCACTTTCAATGTTACGTTTTCTAGTTTAGCAATTTCAATTTAAGTGAGTCACGCAAGTTTTATTTGATTTAGTAGTAATGTTAGCTTTAGTGACCAACTGCTTTAATTTTGTAATTGAGACCGTTTTTACATTTCCATTTGCATTAGTGTTTTAATTTAGTTCATCCGCATTCACAAATTTTTCACAAACCCCCCCCACTGCGTGTTTGATCTGAGACTGAACCCAAATTGGTCCTTGAGAGACGACCTAGGAGTCACTTCCTAGTACTGTACTGCATTCTTTTATGCACAACTTTTGTTGGGAGGTGCGACCCTCTCATCATGGACGAAGTGGAGGAAATTGACGAAGTGAACGAAGTGGACGAAATGGAGGAAGAGGAGGAAGTTGAGGAACTGGAGGAAGTGGAGGAAGTTGACGAAGTTGACAAAGTTCACGAAGTGGACGAAGTGGAGGTAGTGGAGGAAGTGGAGGAAGTGAAGGGAGTGGACTAAGTGGTGATGTGGAGGAAGTGGACGAAGTGGAGGAAGTGGACTAAGTGGACGAAGTGGACGAAGTGGACGAAGTTGAAGAAGTGGACAAAGTGGACGAAGTTGACGAAGTGGAGGAAGTGGACGAAGTGAATGAAGTGGACGAAGTTGACGAAGTGGAGGAAGTTGAGCAAGTGGACGAAGTGGACAAAGTGGATGAAGTTGACGAAGTTGACGAAGTGGACGAAGTGGACGAACTGGAGGAAGTGGAGCAACGGGAGGAAGTGGACGAAGTTGACGAAGTTGACCAAGTGGAGGAAGTGGAGGAAATGGAGGAATTGGACTAAGTGAACGAAGTTGACGAAGTGGACTAAGTGAAGGAAGTGGACGAACTGGACAAAGTGGACGAAGTGCATGCAATTTACGAAGTGGACGAAGTGGACGAAGCTGAGGAAGTGGACGAAGTGGAGGAAGTGGAGGAAGTGGGCTAAGTGGACGAAGTTGACGAAGTGGAGCAAGTGGACGCTGTGAAGGAAGTGGAGGAAGTGGAGGAAGTGCACGAAGTGGAGGAAGCTGACAAAGTGGACGAAGTGGACGAAGTGGAGGAAATGGAGGATGTGGAGGAAGTGGATGAAGTTGATGAAGTTGACAGAGTGGACGAAGTGAACGAAGTAGACGAAGTGGACGAACGAAGTGGACGAAGGGGACGAAGTGGAGGAAGTGAACGAAGTGGAGGAAGTGGAGGAAGTGGACTAAGTGGACGAAGTTGACAAAGTGGACGAAGTTGACGAAGTGGAGGAAGTGGCGGAAGTGGACTAAGTGGACGAAGTTGACGAAGTGGACGAAGGGGAGGAAGTGGACGAAGTGAACGAAGTGGACGAAGAGGACAAAGTGGACGAAGTTGACGAAGTGGACGAAGTTGACGAAGTAGACGAAGTTGACGAAGTGGACGAAGTCGAGGAAGTGGAGGAAGTGGACTAAGTGGACTTAGTGGACGAAGTTGACGAAGTGGAGGAAGTGGACGAAGTGAAGGAAGTGGAGGAAGTGGACGAAGTGGAGGAAGTGGACGAAGTGAACAAAGTGGACGAAGTTGACGAAGTTGACGAAGTGGACGAAGTTGACGAAGTGGACGAAGTTGACGAAGTTGACGAAGTTGACGAAGTGTGAGAAGTTGTCGAAGTGGACGAAGTTGACGAAATGGAGGGAGTTGACAAAGTTGACAAAGTGGACGAAGTGGAGGACGTTGACGAAGTTGACGAAGTGGAGGAAGTTGACGAAGTTGACGAAGTAGAGGAAGTGGAGGAAGTGTAGGAAGTTGACGAAGTGGACTAAGTGAACGAATTGGACGACGTAGAGGAAGTGGACGAAGTAGACGAAGTTGACGAACGAGGTGGACGAAGTTGACGAAGTTGACCAAGTGGACGAATTGGAGGAAGTGGAGGAAGTGGACGAAGTTGAAAAAGTGGACGAAGTTGACGAAGTGGACGAAGTTGACGAATTGGAGGAAGTTGACGAAGTGGAGGAAGTGGAGGAAATGGACGAAGTGGAGGAAGTGGACGAAGTGAACAAATTGGACGAAGTTGACGAAGTGGACGAAGTGTTAGAAGTTGTCGAAGTGGACGAAGTTGGCGAAATGGAGGAAGTTGACAAAGTTGACGAAGTGGACGAAGTGGAGGACGTTGAGGAAGTTGACGAAGTGGAGGAAGTGGAGGAAGTTGACGAAGTTGACGAAGTGGACGAAGTGGAGGAAGTGGAGGAAGTTGACGAAGTGGACTAAGTGAACGAATTGGACGAAGTAGAGGAAGTGGACGAAGTAGACGAAGTTGAAGAACGAGGTGGACGAAGTTGACGAAGTTGACCAAGTGGACGAATTGGAGGAAGTGGAGGAACTGGACGAAGTTGAAAAAGTGGACAAAGTTGACGAAGTGGAAGAGCTGGACGAAGTTGACGAAGTGGAGGAAGTTGACGAAGTGGAGGAAGTGGAGGAAATGGACGAAGTGGAGGAAGTGGAGGAAGTGGAAGAAGTGGAGGAAGTGGGGGAAGTGGAGGAAGTTGAGGAAGTGGACGAAGTGGACGAAGTGATCGAAGTGGACGAATTGACGAAGTGGACGAAGTTGACGAAATTGACGAAGTGGACGAAGTGAAGGAAGTTCATGAAGTTGACGTAGTGGAAGAAGTGGAGGAATTGGAGGAAGTGGACGAAGAGGACGAAGTTGACGAAGTGACGAAAGTGGAGGAAGTGGACGAAGTGAAGGAAGTGGAGGAAGTGGAGGAAGTGGAGGAAGTTGAGCAAGTGGACAAAGTGGACAAAGTGGATGAAGTTGACGAAGTTGACGAAGTGGACGAAGTGGACGAAGTGGACGAAGTGGACGAAGTGGAGGAAGTGGAGGAAGTGGAGGAAGTGGAGGAAGTGGAGGAAGTTGAGCAACGGGAGGAAGTGGACAAAGTTGACGAAGTGGACCAAGTGGAGGAAGTGGACGAAGTGGACGAAGTGGAGGAATTGGACTAAGTGAACGAAGTTGACGAAGTGGACGAAGTGAAGGAAGTGGACGAAGTGGACAAAGTGGACGAAGTGAACGAAGTGCATGAAATTGACGAAGTTGACGAAGTGGACGATGTTGAGGAACTGGACGAAGTGGAGGAAGTGGAGGAAGTGGGCTAAGTGGACGAAGTTGACGAAGTGGAGCAAGTGGACGAAGTGAAGGAAGTGGAGGAAGTGGAGGAAGTGGACTAAGTGGAGGAAGTTGACAAAGTGGACGAAGTGGAGGAAGTGGCGGAAGTGGACTAAGTGGACGAAGTTGACGAAGTGGACGAAGGGGAGGAAGTGGACGAGGTGAACGAAGTGGACGAAGAGGACGAAGTGGACGACGTTGACGAAGTGGACGAAGTTGACGAAGTGGACGAAGTTGACGAAGTGGACGAAGTTGACGAAGTGGACGAAGTTGACGAAGTGGACGAAGTCGAGGAAGTGGAGGAAGTGGACTAGGTGGACTAAGTGGACGAAGTTGAGGAAGTGAAGGAAGTGGAGGAAGTGGACGAAGTGCACGAAGTGGAGGAAGTGGAGGAAGTGGACGAAGTTGACGAAGTGGACGAATTGGAAGAAGTTGACAAAGTGGAGGAAGTTGACGAAGTGGAGGAAGTTGACGAAGTGAACGAAGTGGATGAAATGAAGGAAGAGAGGAAGTTGAGGAAGTGGAGGAAATGAAGGAAGAGAGGAAGTTGAGGAAGTGGAGGAAGAGGACGAAGTAGAGGAAGTGGACGAAGTAGACAAAGTGGAGGAGGTGGATGAAGTGGAGGAAGTTGACGAAGTTGACAAAGTAGACGAATTGGATGTAGTGGACGAAGTGGAGGAAGTGAAGGGAGTGGACTAAGTGGTGAATTGGAGGAAGTGGACGAAGTGGACGAAGTGGAGGAAGTAGACTAAGTGGACGAAGTGGACGAAGTTGACGAAGTGGACAAAGTGGACGAAGTTGACGAAGTGGAGGAAGTGGAGGAAGTGGACGAACGTAGTGGACGACGTGGACGAAGTGGACGAAGTGGACGAAATGGACGAAGTGGAGGAAATGGAGGATGTGGAGGAAGTGGATGAAGTTGATGAAGTTGACGAAGTAGACGAAGTGGAGGAAGTGGACGAACGAACTGGACGAAGGGGACGAAGTGGAGGAAGTGAACGAAGTGGAGGAAGTGGTGGAAGTGGACTAAGTGGACGAAGTTGACAAAGTGGACGAAGTTGACGAAGTGGGGGAAGTGGCGGAAGTGGACTAAGTGGACGAAGTTGACGAAGTGGACGAAGGGGAGGAAGTGGACGAAGTTGACGAAGTGGACGAAGTTGACGAAGTTGACCAAGTGGACGAAGTCGAGGAAGTGGAGGAAGTGGACTAAGTGGACTTAGTGGACGAAGTTGACGAAGTGGAAGAAGTGGACGAAGTGAAGGAAGTGGAGGAAGTGGAGGAAGTGGACGAAGTGGAGGAAGTGGACGAAGTGAACGAAGTGAACGAAGTGGACGAAGTTGACGAAGTGAACGAAGTGGACGAAGTTGACGAAGTGGACGAAGTGTTAGAAGTTGTCGAAGTGGACAAAGTTGACGAAATGGAGGAAGTTGACAAAGTTGACGAAGTGGACGAAGTGGAGGACGTTGAGGAAGTTGACGAAGTGGAGGAAGTTGACGAAGTTGACGAAGTGGACGAAGTGGAGGAAGTGGACGAAGTGGACTAAGTGAACGAATTGGATGAAGTTGAGGAAGTGGACGAAGTAGACGAAGTTGAAGAACGAGGTGGATGAAGTTGACGAAGTTGACCAAGTGGAGGAATTAGAGGAAGTGGACGAAGTTGAAAAAGTGGACGAAGTTGACGAAGTGGACGAAGTTGACGAAGTGGACGAAGTTGACGAAGTGGAAGAACTGGACGAAGTTGACGAAGTGGAGGAAGTGGAGGAAGTGGAGGAAATCGAGGGATTGGAAGAAGTGGAGGAAATCGAGGAAGTGGAGGAAGTTGACGAAGTGGAGGAAGTGGAGGAAATGGACGAAGTGGAGGAAGTGGAGGAAGTGGAAGGAAGTGGGGGAAGTGGAGGAAGTTGAGGAAGTGGACGAAGTGGACGAAGCGAACGAAGTGGACGAATTGACGAAGTGGACGAAGTTGACGAAATTGACGAAGTGGGCGAAGTGAAGGAAGTTGACGAAGTTGACGAAGTGGAAGAAGTGGAGGAAGTGGAGGAAGTGGACGAAGAGGAGAAGTTGACAAAGTGAAGGAAGTGGAGGAAGTGAAGGAAGTGGAGGAAGTGGAGGAAGTGGACGAAGTGGACGAAGTTGACGAAGTTGACGAAGTGGGCGAAGTGAAGGAAGTTGACGAAGTTGACGAAGTGGAGGAAGTGGAGGAAGTGGACGAAGAGGAGAAGTTGACGAAGTGAAGGAAGTGGAGGAAGTGGAGGAAGTGAAGGAAGTGGAGGAAGTGGAGGAAGTGGACGAAGTGGACGAAGTTGACGAAGTGGACCAAGTGGACGAAGTGGATGAAGTTGACGAAGTTGACGAAGTGGAGGAAGTTGAGCAAGTGGACGAAGTGGACAAAGTGGATGAAGTTGACGAAGTTGACCAAGTGGAGGAAGTGGAGGAAGTGGAGGAAGTTGACGAAGTGGACCAAGTGGAGGATGTGGAGGAAGTGGACGAAGTGGAGGAATTGGACTAAGTGAACGAAGTTGACGAAGTGGACGAAGTGAAGGAAGTGGTGGACGAAGTGGACAAAGTGGACGAAGTGCATGAAATTGACCAGGTTGACGAAGTGGACGAAGTTGAGGAAGTGGACGAAGTGGAGGAACTGGAGGAAGTGGGCTAAGTGGACGAAGTTGATGAAGTGGATCAAGTGGACGAAGTGAAGGAAGGGGAGGAAGTGGAGGAAGTGCACGAAGTGGAGGAACTTGACCAAGTGGACGAAGTGGAGGATGTGGAGAAAGTGGATGAAGTTGATGAAGTTGACGAAGTGGACGAAGTGAACGAAGTATAGGAAGTGGACGAACGAAGTGGACGAAGTGGAGGAAGTGCACGAAGTGGAGGAAGCGGACTAAGTGGACGAAGTGAACGAAGTATAGGATGTGGACGAACGAAGTGGACGAAGTGGAGGAAGTGAACGAAGTGGACGAAGTGAACTAAGTGGACGAAGTTGACAAAGTGGACGAAGTTGACGAAGTGGAGGAAGTGGCGGAAGTGGACTAAGTGGACGAAGTTGACGAAGTGGACGAAGGGGAGGAAGTGGACGAAGTTGACGAAGTGGACAAAGTCGAGGAAGTGGAGGAAGTGGACTGAGTGGACGAAGTTGACGAAGTGGAGGAAGTGGAGGAAGTGGACGAAGTGAAGGAAGTGGAGGAAGTGGACGAAGTGGAGGAAGTGGACGAACTAAACGAAGTGGACGAAGTTGACGAAGTGGACGAATTGGAAGAAGTTGACAAAGTTGAGGAAGTTGACGAAGTGGAGGAAGTTGACGAAGTGAACGAAGTGGACGAAGTGGAGGAAATTGACGAAGTGAACGAAGTGGACGAAATGGAGGAAGAGGAGGAAGTTGAGGAACTGGAGGAAGTGGAGGAAGTGGAGGAAGTTGACGAAGTTGACAAAGTTCACGAAGTGGAGGAAGTGGAGGTAGTGGAGGAAGTTGAGGAAGTGAAGGGAGTGGACTAAGTGGTGATGTGGAGGAAGTGGACGAAGTGGAGGAAGTGGACTAAGTGGACGAAGTGCACGAAGTGGACGAAGTTGAAGAAGTGGACAAAGTGGACGAAGTTGACGAAGTGGAGGAAGTGGAGGAAGTGGACGAACGTAGTGGACGACGTGGACGAAGTGGACGAAGTGGAGGAAATGGAGGATGTGGAGGAAGTGGATGAAGTTGATGAAGTTGACGAAGTGGACGAAGTGAACGAAGTAGAGGAAGTGGACGAACGAAGTGGACGAAGGGGACGAAGTGGTGGAAGTGAACCAAGTGGAGGAAGTGGAGGAAGTGGACTAAGTGGACGAAGTTGACGAAGTGGAGGAAGTGGTGGAAGTGGACTAAGTGGACTAAGTGGACGAAGTTGACGAAGTGGACGAAGGGGAGGAAGTTGACGAAGAGGACGAAGTGGACGAAGTGGACGAAGTTGACGAAGTGGACGAAGTGGACGAAGTCGAGGAAGTGGAGGAAATGGACTAAGTGGACTTAGTGGACTAAGTTGACGAAGTGGAGGAAGTGAAGGAAGTTTTAGAAGTTGTCGAAGTGGCCGAAGTTGACGAAATGGAGGAAGTTGACAAAGTTGACGAAGTGGACGAAGTAGAGGACGTTGAGGAAGTTGACGAAGTGGAGGAAGTTGACGAAGTTGACGAAGTGGAGGAAGTGGACAAAGTGGACTAAGTGAACGAATTGGACGAAGTAGAGGAAGTGGACGAAGTAGACGAAGTTGACGAACGGGGTGGACGAAGTTGACGAACGAGGTGGACGAAGTTGACGAAGTTGACCAAGTGGACGAATTGGAGGAAGTGGAGGAAATGGACGAAGTTGAAAAAGTGGACGAAGTGGAAGAACTGGACGAAGTGGAGGAAGTGGAGGAAGTGGAGGAAATCGAGGAATTGGAGGAAGTGGAGGAAATCGAGGAAGTGGAGGAAGTTGATGAAGTGGAGGAAGTGGAAGATGTGGAGGAAGTGGGGGAAGTGGAGGAAGTTGAGCAAGTGGACGAAGTGGACGAAGTTGACGAAATTGACGAAGTGGACGAAGTGAAGGAAGTTTATGAAGTTGACGAAGTGGAAGAAGTGGACGAGGAGGAGGAAGTGGAGGAGGTGGACGAAGAGGACGAAGTGAAGGAAGTGGAGGAAGTGGAGGAGGTGAAGGAAGTGGAGGAAGTGGAAGAAGTGGACGAAGTTGACGAAGTGGACGAAGTGGACGAAGTGGATGAAGTTGACGAAGTTCACGAAGTGGAGGAAGTTGAGCAAGTGCACGAAGTGGACGAAGTGGACGAAGTTGAGGACGTGGACAAAGTAAGTGGACGAAGTGGAGGAAGTGGAGGAAGTGGACAAACGTAGTGGAGGAAATGGAGGATGTGGAGGATGTGGAGGAAGTGGATGAAGTTGACGAAGTGGACGAAGTGAACGAAGTAGAGGAAGTGGACGAACGAAGTGGACGAAGGGGAGAAAGTGAACGAAGTGGAGGAAGTGGAGGAAGTGGACTAAGTGGACGAAGTGGAGGAAGTGGCAGAAGTGGACTAAATGGACTAAGTGGACGAAGTGGACGAAGGGGACGAAGTGGACGAAGTGAACGAAGTGGAGGAAGTGGAGGAAGTGGACGAACGTAGTGGACGACGTGGACGAAGTGGACGAAGTGGAGGAAATGGAGGATGTGGAGGAAGTGCATGAAGTGGATGAAGTTGATGAAGTTGATGAAGTTGACGAAGTGGACGAAGTGGACGAAGTGAACGAAGTAGAGGAAGTGGACGAACGAAGTGGACGAAGGGGACGAAGTGGAGGAAGTGAACGAAGTGGAGGAAGTGGCGGAAGTGGACTAAGTCGACTAAGGGGACGAAGTTGACGAAGTGGACGAAGGGGAGGAAGTGGACGAAGTGGAGGAAGTGGAGGAAGTTGACGAAGTGGACTAAGTGAACGAATTGGACGAAGTAGAGGAAGTGGACGAAGTAGACGAAGTCGAAGAACGAGGTGGACGAAGTTGACGAAGTTGACCAAGTGGACGAATTGGAGGAAGTGGAGGAAGTGGATTAAGTTGAAAAAGCGGACGAAGTTGACGAAGTGGAAGAAGTTGACGAAGTGGAAGAACTGGACAAAGTTGACGAAGTGGAGGAAGTGGAGGAAATGGACAAAGTGGAGGAAGTGGAGGAAGTGGCAGAAGTGGAGGAAGTGGGGGAAGTGGACGAAGTGGACGAAGTGAACAAAGTGGACGAAGTTCACGAAGTGGACGAAGTGTTAGAAGTTGTCGAAGTGGACGAAGTTGACGAAATAGAGGAAGTTGACAAAGTTGACGAAGTGGACGAAGTGGAGGACGTTGAGGAAGTTGACGAAGTGGAGGAAGTGGAGGAAGTTGACGAAGTTGACGAAGTGGACGAAGTGGAGGAAGTGGAGGAAGTTGACGAAGTGGACTAAGTGAACGAATTGGACGAAGTGGAGGAAGTGGACGAAGTAGACGAAGTTGACGAACGAGGTGGACAAAGTTGGCGAAGTTGACCAAGTGGACGAATTGGAGGAAGTGGAGGAAGTGGACGAAGTTGAAAAAGTGGACGAAGTTGACGATGTGGACGAAGTTGACGAAGTGGAAGAACTGGACGAAGTTGACGAAGTGGAGAAAGTTGACGAAGTTGAGGAAGTGGAGGAAATGGACGAAGTGGAGGAAGTGGAGGAAGTGGAAGAAGTGGAGGAAGTGGGGGAAGTGGAGGAAGTTGAGGAAGTGGACGAAGTGGACGAAGTGGACGAAGTGGACGAAGTGATCGAAGTGGACGAAGTGACGAAGTGGACGAAGTTGACGAAGTGGACTAAGTGGACGAAGTTGACGAAGTGGACGAAGGGGAGGAAGTGGACGAAGTGAACGAAGTTGACGAAGTGGACGAAGTTGACGAAGTGGACGAAGTTGACGAAGTGGACGAAGTCGAGGAAGTGGAGGAAGTGGACTAAGTGCACGAAGTTGACGAAGTGGAGGAAGTGGAGAAAGTGCACGAAGTGGAGGAACTGGACGAAGTGAACGAAGTGGACGAAGTTGACGAAGTGGACGAATTGGAAGAAGTTGACAAAGTGGAGGAAGTGGACGAAGTGGAGGAAGTTGACGAAGTGAATGAAGTGGACGAAGTTGACGAAGTTCAGGAAGTGGACGAAGTGGAGGAAATGGAGGAATTGGATGAAGTTGACGAAATTGGCGAAGTGGACGAAGATGACGAAGTGGAGGAAGTGGAGCAAGTGGTGGAAGTGGAGGAAGTGGAGGAAGTGGACAAAGTGGAGGAAGTGCACTAAGTGGACGAAGTTTACGAAATTGGCGCAGTGGACGAAGATGACGAAGTGGAGGAAGTCAAGGAAGTGCAGGAAGGGGAGGTAGTGGACGAACTGGACGAAGTGGACGAAATTGACGAACTAGACGAAGTGGACGAAATGGAGGAAGAGGAGGAAGTGGAGGAAGTGGAGGAAGTGGAGGATGTGGACAAAGTGGAGGAAGTGGACGAAGTGGACAAGGTGGAGGAAGTGGTCGAAGTGGAGGAAGTTGACGAAGTTGACGAAGTGGACGAAGTGGGGGTAGTGGAGGAAGTGGAGGGAGTGGACTAAGTGGTGAAGTGGAGGAAGTGGAGGACGTGAACGAAGTGGAGGAAGTGGACTAAGTGGACGAAGTGGACGAAGTTGACGAAATGGACGAAGTGGATGAAGTTGAAGAAGTTGACGAAGTGGAGGAAGTTGAGCAAGTGGACGAAGTGGACAAAGTGAATGAAGTTGACGAAGTTGACGAAGTGGACAAAGTGGACGAAGTGGAGGAAGTGGAGGAAGTGGAGGAAGTAGAGGAAGTGGAGGAAGTGCAGCAACGGGAGGAAGTGGACGAAGTTGGCGAAGTGGACGAAGTTGACGAAGTGGACCAAGTGGAGGAAGTGGAGGAAGTGGACGAAGTGGAGGAAGTGGACTAAGTGAAAGAAGTTGACGAAGTGGACGAAGTGGACGAAGTGGACAAAGTGGACGAAGTGAACGAAGTGCATGAAATTGACGAAGTGGACGAAGTGGACGAAGTTGAGGAAGTGTACGAAGTGGAGGAAGTGGAGGAAGTGGGCTAAGTGGACGAAGTTGACGAAGTGGAGCAAGTGGACGAAGTGAAGGAAGTGGAGGAAGTGGAGGAAGTGCACGAAGTGGAGGAAGTTGACAAACTGGACGAAGTGGACGAAGTGGAGGATTTGGAGGAAGAGGATGAAGTTGATGAAGTGGACGAAGTGAACGAAGTATAGGAAGTGGACGAACGAAGGGGACGAAGTGGACGAAGTAGACGAAGTGGACGAAGTTGACGAAGTGGACGAATTGGAATAAGTTGACAAAGTGGACGAAGTTGACGAAGTGGAGGAAGTCGACGAAGTGAGCGAAGTGGACGAAGTGGAGAAAATTGACGAAGTGGATGAAGTGGACGAAATGGAGGAAGAGGAGGAAGTTGAGGAAGTGGACGAAGTGGACGAAGTGGAAAAAGTGGACAAAGTGGACGAAGTGGACGAAGTGGAGGAAGTTGACGAAGTTGACGAAGTGGAGGTAGTGGAGGAAGTGGACGAAGTGAAGGGAGTGGACTAAGTGGTGAAGTGGAGGAAGTGGGGGAAGTGGACGAAGTGGAGGAAGTGGACTAAGTGGACGAAGTGGACGAAGTTGACGAAGTGGACAAAGTGGAGGAAGTGGACTAAGTGGACGAAGTTGACGAAGTGGAGGAAGTGGACGAACGAAGTGGACAGTGGAGGAAGTGGAGGAAGTGAAGGGAGTGGACTAAGTGGTGAAGTGGAGGAAGTGGACGAAATGGAGGAAGTGGACTAAGTGGACGAAGTGTACGAAGTGGACGAAGTTGACGAAGTTGACAAAGTGGAGGAAGTGGACTAAGTGGACGAACGAAGTGCACGAAGTGGAGGAAGTGGACGAAGTGGAGGAAGTGGAGGATGTGGAGGAAGTGGATGAAGTTGATGAAGTTGACGAAGTGGACGAAGTGAACGAAGTGGAGGTAGTGGACTAAGTGGAGGTAGTGGAGGAAGTGGAGGAAGTGAAGGAAGTGGAGGAAGTGAAGGAAGTGAAGGAAGTGGAGGTAGTGGAGGAAGTGGAGGAAGTGAAAGGAGTGGACTAAGTGGTGAAGTGGAGGAAGTGGAGGAAGTGGACGAAGTGGAGGAAGTGGACTAAGTGGACGAAGTGGACAAAGTTGACGAAGTGGACAAAGTGGACGAAGTTGACAAAGTGGAGGAAGTGGAGGAAGTGGACGAACGTAGTGGACGACATGGACGAAGTGGACGAGGTGGAGGAAATGGAGGATGTGGAGGAAGTGAACGAAGAGGAGGAAGTGGACTAAGTGGACGAAGTTGACAAAGTGGACGAAGTTGACGAAGTGGAGGAAGTGCCGGAAGTGGACTAAGTGGACTAAGTGGAAGAAGTTGACGAAGTGGATGAAGGGGAGGAAGTGGACGAAGTGGACGAAGAGGACAAAGTGGACGAAGTTGACGAAGTTGACGAAGTGGACGAAGTTGAGGAAGTGGAGGAAGTGGACTATGTGGACTTAGTGGAGGAAGTTGACGAAGTGGAGGAAGTGGACGAAGTGAAGGAAGTGGAGGAAGTGGACGAAGTGGAGGAAGGGGAGGAAGTGAACAAAGTTGACGAAGTTGACGAAGTGGACGAAGTGTTAGAAGTTGTCGAAGGGGACGAAGTTGACGAAATGGAGGAAGTTGACAAAGTTGACGAAGTGGACGAAGTGGACGACGTTGAGGAAGTTGACGAAGTGGACGAAGTGGACGAAGTGGAGGAAGTTGACGAAGTTGACGAAGTGGACGACGTGGAGGAAGTGGAGGAAGTTGACGAAGTGGACTAAGTGAACGAATGTGATGAAGTAGAGGAAGTGGACTTAAGTAGACGAAGTTGACGAACGAGGTGGACGAAGTTGACGAAGTGGAAGAACTGGACGAAGTTGACGAAGTGGACGAAGTCATCGAAGTGGACGAATTGACGAAGTGGACGAAGTTGACGAAATTGACGAAGTGGACGAAGTGAAGGAAGTTGATGAAGTTGACGAAGTGGAAGAAGTGGAGGAAGTGGAGGAAGTGGACGAAGAGGACGAAGTTGACGAAGTGAAGGAAGTGGAGGACGTGGACGAAGTGATGGAAGTGGAGGAAGTGGAGGAAGTGGACGAAGTTGACGAAGTGGATGAAGTGGACGAAGTGAATGAAGTGGACGAAGTTGACGAAGTGGAGGAAGTTGAGCAAGTGGTCGAAGTGGACAAAGTGGATGAAGTTGACGAAGTTGACGAAGTGGACGAAGTGGAGGAAGTGGAGGAAGTGGAGCAACGGGAGGAAGTGGACGAAGTTGTCGAAGTTGACCAAGTGGAGGAGGTGGAGGAAGTGGACGAAGTGGAGGAATTGGACTAAGTGAACGAAGTTGACGAAGTGGACTAAGTGAAGGAAGTGGACGAACTGGACAAAGTGCATGAAATTTACGAAGTGGACGAAGTGGACGAAGATGAGGAAGTGGACGAAGTGGAGGAAGTGGAGGAAGTGGGCTAAGTGGACGAAGTTGACGAAGTGGAGCAAGTGGACGATGTGAAGGAAGTGGAGGAAGTGGAGGAAGTGCACGAAGTGGAGGAAGCTGACAAAGTGGACGAAGTGGACGAAGTGGAGGAAATGGAGGATGTGGAGGAAATGGATGAAGTTGATGAAGTTGACAGAGTGGACGAAGTGAACGTATTAGAGGAAATGGACGAACGAAGTGGACGAAGGGGACGAAGTGGAGGAAGTGAACGAAGTGGAGGAAGTGGAGGAAGTGGACTAAGTGGACGAAATTGACAAAGTGGACGAAGTTGACCAAGTGGAGGAAGTGGCGGAAGTGGACTAAGTGGACGAAGTTGACGAAGTGGACGAAGGGGAGGAAGTGGACGAAGTGAACGAAGTGGACGAAGAGGACAAAGTGGACGAAGTGGACGAAGTGGACGAAGTGGACGAAGTTGACGAAGTAGACGAAGTTGACGAAGTGGACGAAGTCGAGGAAGTGGAGGAAGTGGACTAAGTGGACTTAGTGGACGAAGTTGACGAAGTGCAGGAAGTGGACGAAGTGAAGGAAGTGGAGGAAGTGGACGAAGTGGAGGAAGTGGACGAAGTGAACAAAGTGGACGAAGTTGACGAAGTTGACGAAGTGGACGAAGTTGACGAAGTTGACGAAGTGGACGAAGTGTGAGAAGTTGTCGAAGTGGACGAAGTTGACGAAATGGAGGGAGTTGACAAAGTTGACAAAGTGGACGAAGTGGAGGACGTTGAGGAAGTTGACGAAGTGGAGGAAGTTGACGAAGTTGACGAAGTAGAGGAAGTGGAGGAAGTGGAGAAAGTTGACGAAGTGTACTAAGTGAACGAATTGGACGACGTAGAGGAAGTGGACGAAGTAGACGAAGTTGACGAACGAGGTGGACGAAGTTGACGAAGTTGACCAAGTGGACGAATTGGAGGAAGTGGAGGAAGTGGACGAAGTTGAAAAAGTGGATGAAGTTGACGAAGTGGACGAAGTTGACGAAGTGGAGGAAGTTGACGAAGTGGAGGAAGTGGAGGAAATGGACGAAGTGGAGGAAGTGGAGGAAGTGGAAGAAGTGGAGGAAGTGGGGGACGTGGATGAAGTGGAGGAAGTGGACGAAGTGAACAAATTGGACGAAGTGGACGAAGTGTTAGAAGTTGTCGAAGTGGACGAAGTTGGCGAAATGGAGGAAGTTGACAAAGTTGACGAAGTGGACAAAGTGGAGGACGTTGAGGAAGTTGACGAAGTGGACGAAGTGGAGGAAGTGGACGAAGTTGACGAAGTGGACGAAGTGGAGGAAGTGGAGGAAGTTGACGAAGTGGACTAAGTGAACGAATTGGACGAAGTAGAGGAAGTGGACGAAGTAGACGAAGTTGACGAACGAGGTGGACGAAGTTGACGACGTTGACCAAGTGGACGAATTGGAGGATGTGGACGAAGTGGACGAAGTTGAAAAAGTGGACGAAGTTGACGAAGTGGAAGAGCTGGACGAAGTTGACGAAGTGGAGGAAGTTGACGAAGTGGAGGAAGTGGAGGAAATGGACGAAGTAAAGGAAGTGGAGGAAGTGAAAGAAGTGGAGGAAGTGGGGGAAGTGGAGGAAGTTGAGGAAGTGGACGAAGTGGACGAAGTGATCGAAGTGGACGAAGTTGACGAAATTGACGAAGTGGACGTAGTGAAGGAAGTTCATGAAGTTGACGTAGTGGAAGAAGTGGAGGAAATTGAGGAAGTGGACGAAGAGGACGAAGTTGACGAAGTGACGGAAGTGGAGGAAGTGGACGAAGTGAAGGAAGTGGAGGAAGTGCAGGAAGTGGACGAAGTGGAGGAAGTTGAGCAAGTGGACGAAGTGGACAAAGTGGATGAAGTTGACGAAGTGGACGAAGTGGACGAAGTGGAGGAAATGGAGGAAGTGGAGGAAGTGGAGGAAGTTGAGCAACGGGAGGAAGTGCACAAAGTTGACGAAGTGGACCAAGTGGAGGAAGTGGAGGAAGTGGACGAAGTGGAGGAATTGGACTAAGTGAACGAAGTTGACGAAGTGGACGAAGTGAAGGAAGTGGACGAAGTGGACAAAGTGGACGAAGTGAACGAAGTGCATGAAATTGACGAAGTTGACGAAGTGGACGATGTTGAGGAACTGGACGAAGTGGAGGAAGTGGAGGAAGTGGGCTAAGTGGACAAAGTTGACGAAGTGGAGCAAGTGGACGAAGTGAAGGAAGTGGAGGAAGTGGGGGAAGTGGAGGAAGTGGACTAAGTGGAGGAAGTTGACAAAGTGGACGAAGTGGACGAAGTGGCGGAAGTGGACTAAGTGGACGAAGTTGACGAAGTGGACGAAGGGGAGGAAGTGGACGAGGTGAACGAAGTGGACGAAGAGGACGAAGATGACGAAGTTGACGAAGTGGACGAAGTTGACGAAGTGGACGAAGTTGACGAAGTGGACGAAGTCGAGGAAGTGGAGGAAGTGGACTAGGTGGACTAAGTGGACGAAGTTGAGTAAGTGAAGGAAGTGGAGGAAGTGGACGAAGTGCACGAAGTGGAGGAAGTGGAGGAAGTGGACGAAGTTGACGAAGTGGACGAATTGGAAGAAGTTGACAAAGTGGAGGAAGTTGACGAAGTGGAGGAAGTTGACAAAGTGAACCAAGTGGACGAAGTGGAGGAAATTGACGAAGTGGACGAAATGAAGGAAGAGAGGAAGTTGAGGAAGTGGAGGAAGAGGACGAAGTGGAGGAAGTGGACGAAGTAGACAAAGTGGAGGAAGTGGACGAAGTGGAGGAAGTTGACGAAGTTGACAAAGTAGACGAATTGGATGTAGTGGACGAAGTGGAGGAAGTGAAGGGAGTGGACTAAGTGGTGAAGTGGAGGAAGTGGACGAAGTGGACGAAGTGGAGGAAGTAGACTAAGTGGACGAAGTGGACGAAGTTGACGAGGTGGACAAAGTGGACGAAGTTGACGAAGTGGAGGAAGTGGAGGAAGTGGACGAACGTAGTGGACGACGTGGACGAAGTGGACGAAATGGACGAAGTGGAGGAAATGGAGGATGTGGAGGAAGTGGATGAAGTTGATGAAGTTGACGAAGTGGACGAAGTGAACGAAGTAGAGGAAGTGGACGAACGAAGTGGACGAAGGGGACGAAGTGGAGGAAGTGAACGAAGTGGAGGAAGTGGTGGAAGTGGACTAAGTGGACGAAGTTGACAAAGTGGACGAAGTTGACGAAGTGGAGGAAGTGGCGGAAGTGGACTAAGTGGACGAAGTTGACGAAGTGGACGAAGGGGAGGAAGTGGACGAAGTGAACGAAGTGGACGAAGAGGACGAAGTTGACGAAGTGGACGAAGTTGACGAAGTTGACCAAGTGGACGAAGTCGAGGAAGTGGAGGAAGTGGACTAAGTGGACTTAGTGGACGAAGTTGACGAAGTGGAAGAAGTGGAGGAAGTGGAGGAAGTGGAGGAAGTGGAGGAAGTGGAGGAAGTGGAGGAAGTGGACGAAGTGAACGAAGTGAACGAAGTGGACGAAGTTGACGAAGTGAACGAAGTGGACGAAGTTGACGAAGTTGACGAAGTGGACGAAGTGTTAGAAGTTGTCGAAGTGGACAAAGTTGACGAAATGGAGGAAGTTGACAAAGTTGACGAAGTGGACGAAGTGGAGGACGTTGAGGAAGTTGACGAAGTGGAGGAAGTTGACGAAGTTGACGAATTTGACGAAGTGGAGGAAGTGGAGGAAGTGGACGAAGTGGACTAAGTGAACGAATTGGATGAAGTTGAGGAAGTGGACAAAGTAGACGAAGTTGAAGAACGAGGTGGATGAAGTTGACCAAGTTGACCAAGTGGACGAATTGGAGGAAGTGGACGAAGTTGAAAAAGTGGACGAAGTTGACGAAGTGGACGAAGTTGACGAAGTGGAAGAACTGGACGAAGTTGACGAAGTGGAGGAAGTGGAGGAAGTGGAGGAAATCGAGGGATTGGAAGAAGTGGAGGAAATCGAGGAAGTGGAGGAAGTTGACGAAGTGGAGGAAGTGGAGGAAATGGACGAAGTGGAGGAAGTGGAGGAAGTGGAAGGAAGTGGGGGAAGTGGAGGAAGTTGAGGAAGTGGACGAAGTGGACGAAGTCGACGAAGCGAACGAAGTGGACGAATTGACGAAGTGGACGAAGTTGACGAAATTGACGAAGTGGGCGAAGTGAAGGAAGGTGACGAAGTTGACGAAGTGGAAGAAGTGGAGGAAGTGGACGAAGAGGAGAAGTTGACGAAGTGAAGGAAGTGGAGGAAGTGAAGGAAGTGAAGGAAGTGGAGGAAGTGGAGGAAGTGGAGGAAGTGGACGAAGTTGACGAAGTGGGCGAAGTGAAGGAAGTTGACGAAGTTGACGAAGTGGAAGAAGTGGAGGAAGTGGAGGAAGTGGACGAAGAGGAGAAGTTGACGAAGTGAAGGAAGTGGAGGAAGTGGAGGAAGTGAAGGAAGTGGAGGAAGTGGAGGAAGTGGACGAAGTGGACGACGTTGACGAAGTTGACGAAGTGGACGAAGTGGACGAAGTGGATGAAGTTGACGAAGTTGACGAAGTGGAGGAAGTTGAGCAAGTGGACGAAGTGGACCAAGTGGAGGATGTGGAGGAAGTGGACGAAGTGGAGGAATTGGACTAAGTGAACGAAGTTGACGAAGTGGACGAAGTGAAGGAAGTGGACGAAGGGGACAAAGTGGACGAAGTGCATGAAATTGACCAAGTTGACGTAGTGGACGAAGTGGACGAAGTTGAGGAAGTGGACGAAGTGGAGGAACTGGAGGAAGTGGGCTAAGTGGACGAAGTTGATGAAGTGGATCAAGTGGACGAAGTGAAGGAAGGGGAGGAAGTGGAGGAAGTGCACGAAGTGGACGCACTTGACCAAGTGGAAGAAGTGGACGAAGTGGAGGATGTGGAGAAAGTGGATGAAGTTGATGAAGTTGACGAAGTGGACGAAGTGAACGAAGTATAGGAAGTGGACGAACGAAGTGGACGAAGTGGAGGAAGTGCACGAAGTGGAGGAAGTGGACTAAGTGTACGAAGTGAACGAAGTATAGGATGTGGACGAACGAAGTGGACGAAGTGGAGGAAGTGAACGAAGTGGACGAAGTGAACTAAGTGGACGAAGTTGACAAAGTGGACGAAGTTGACGAAGTGGAGGAAGTGGCGGAAGTGGACTAAGTGGACGAAGTTGACAAAGTGGACGAAGGGAAGGAAGTGGACGAAGGGGAGGAAGTGGACGAAGTTGACAAAGTGGACAAAGTCGAGGAAGTGGAGGAAGTGGACTGAGTGGACGAAGTTGACGAAGTGGAGGAAGTGGAGGAAGTGGACGAAGTGAAGGAAGTGGAGGAAGTGGACGAAGTGCAAGAAGTGGAGGAAGTGGACGAACTAAACGAAGTGGACGAAGTTGACGAAGTGGACGAATTGGAAGAAGTTGACAAAGTGGAGGAAGTTGACGAAGTGGAGGAAGTTGACGAAGTGGACGAAGTGGAGGAAATTGACCAAGTGAACGAAGTGGACGAAATGGAGGAAGAGGAGGAAGTTGAGGAACTGGAGGAAGTGGAGGAAGTGGAGGAAGTGGAGGAAGTGGAGGAAGTTGACGAAGTTGACAAAGTTCAGGAAGTGGACGAAGTTGAGGTAGTGGAGGAAGTGGAGGAAGTGAAGGGAGTGGACTACGTGGTGATGTGGAGGAAGTGGACGAAGTGGAGGAAGTGGACTAAGTGGACGAAGTTGAAGAAGTGGACAAAGTGGACGAAGTTGACGAAGTGGAGGAAGTGGACGAACGTAGTGGACGACGTGGACGAAGTGCACGAAGTGGAGGAAATGGAGGATGTGGAGGAAGTGGATGAAGTTGATGAAGTTGACGAAGTGGACGAAGTGAACGAAGTAGAGGAAGTGGACGAACGAAGTGGACGAAGGGGACGAAGTGGTGGAAGTGAACCAAGTGGAGGAAGTGGAGGAAGTGGACTAAGTGGACGAAGTTGACGAAGTGGAGGAAGTGGCGGAAGTGGACTAAGTGGACTAAGTGGACGAAGTTGACGAAGTGGACGAAGAGGAGGAAGTTGACGAAGAGGACTTAGTGGACGAAGTTGACGAAGTGGACGAAGTGGACGAAGTGGACGAAGTCGAGGAAGTGGAGGAAGTGGACTAAGTGGACTTAGTGGAGGAAGTGGAGGAAGTTTTAGAAGTTGTCGAAGTGGCCGAAGTTGACGAAATGGAGGAAGTTGACAAAGTTGACGAAGTGGACGAAGTAGAGGACGCTGGGGAAGTTGACGAAGTGGAGGAAGTTGACGAAGTGGAGGAAGTGGAGGAAGTGCACAAAGTGGACTAAGTGAACGAATTGGACGAAGTAGAGGAAGTGGACGAAGTAGACGAAGTTGACGAACGAGGTGGACGAAGTTGACGAACGAGGTGGACGAAGTTGACGAACGAGGTGGACGAAGTTGACGAACGAGGTGGACGAAGTTGACGAACGAGGTGGACGAAGTTGACCAAGTGGACGAATTGGAGGAAGTGGAGGAAGTGGACGAAGTTGAAAAAGTGGACGAAGTGGAAGAACTGGACGAAGTGGAGGAAGTGGAGGAAGTGGAGGAAATCGAGGAATTGGAGGAAGTGGAGGAAATCGAGGAAGTGGAGGAAGTTGATGAAGTGGAGGAAGTGGAAGATGTGGAGGAAGTGGGGGAAGTGGAGGAAGTTGAGCAAGTGGACGAAGTGGATGAAGTGGACGTAGTTGACGAAATTGACGAAGTGGACGAAGTGAAGGAAGTTTATGAAGTTGACGAAGTGGAAGAAGTGGACAAAGTGGAGGAAGTGGAGGAGGTGGACGAAGAGGACGAAGTTGACGAAGTGAAGGAAGTGGAGGAAGTGGAGGAAGTGAAGGAAGTGGAGGAAGTTGAAGAAGTGGACGAAGTTGACGAAGTGGACGAAGTGGATGAAGTTGACGAAGTTCACGAAGTGGAGGAAGTTGAGCAAGTGCACGAAGTGGACGAAGTGGACGAAGTTGAGGACGTGGACAAAGTAAGTGGACGAAGTGGACGAAGTGGAGGAAGTGGACGAACGTAGTGGAGGAAATGGAGGATGTGGAGGAAGTGGATGAAGTTGACGAAGTGGACGAAGTGAACGAAGTAGAGGAAGTGGACGAACGAAGTGGACGAAGGGGAGGAAGTGAACGAAGTGGAGGAAGTGGAGGAAGTGGACTAAGTGGACGAAGTTGACAAAGTGGACGAAGTTGACGAAGTGGAGGAAGTGGCAGAAGTGGACTAAGTGGACTAAGTGGACGAAGTTGACGAAGTGGACGAAGGGGACGAAGTGGACGAAGTGAACGAAGTGGAGGAAGTGGAGGAAGTGGACGAACGTAGTGGACGACGTGGACGAAGTGGAGGAAATGGAGGATGTGGAGGAAGTGGATGAAGTGGATGAAGTTGATGAAGTTGATGAAGTTGACGAAGTGGACGAAGTGAACGAAGTAGAGGAAGTGGACGAACGAAGTGGACGAAGGGGACGAAGTGGAGGAAGTGAACAAAGTGGAGGAAGTGGAGGAAGTGGACTAAGTGGACGAAGTTGACAAAGTGGACGAAGTTGACGAAGTGGAGGAAGTGGCAGAAGTGGACTAAGTGGACTAAGTGGACGAAGTTGACGAAGTGGACGAAGGGGACGAAGTGGACGAAGTGAACGAAGTGGATGAAGTGGAGGAAGTGGACGAACGTAGTGGACGACGTGGACGAAGTGGAGGAAATGGAGGATGTGGAGGAAGTGGATGAAGTTGATGAAGTTGATGAAGTTGACGAAGTGGACGAAGTGAACGAAGTAGAGGAAGTGGACGAACGAAGTGGACGAAGGGGACGAAGTGGAGGAAGTGAACGAAGTGGAGGAAGTGGAGGAAGGGGACTAAGTGGACGAAGTTGACAAAGTGGACGAAGTGGAGGAAGTGGCGGAAGTGGACTAAGTCGACTAAGGGGACGAAGTTGACGAAGTGGACGAAGGGGAGGAAGTGGACGAAGTGGAGGAAGTGGAGGAAGTTGACGAAGTGGACCAAGTGAACGAATTGGACGAAGTAGAGGAAGTGGACGAAGTAGACGAAGTTGAAGAACGAGGTGGACGAAGTTGACGAAGTTGACCAAGTGGACGAATTGGAGGAAGTGGAGGAAGTGAATTAAGTTGAAAAAGTGGACGAAGTTGACGAAGTGGAAGAACTGGACAAAGTTGACGAAGTGGAGGAAGTGGAGGAAATGGACGAAGTGGAGGAAGTGGAGGAAGTGGCAGAAGTGGAGGAAGTGGGGGAAGTGGACGAAGTGGAGGAAGTGGACGAAGTGAACAAAGTGGACGAAGTTGACGAAATGGACGAAGTGTTAGAAGTTGACGAAATGGAGGAAGTTGACAAAGTTGACGAAGTGGACGAACGAGGTGGACGAAGTTGACGAACGAGGTGGACGAAGTTGACGAACGAGGTGGACGAAGTTGACGAACGAGGTGGACGAAGTTGACCAAGTGGACGAATTGGAGGAAGTGGAGGAAGTGGACGAAGTTGAAAAAGTGGACGAAGTGGAAGAACTGGACGAAGTGGAGGAAGTGGAGGAAGTGGAGGAAATCGAGGAATTGGAGGAAGTGGAGGAAATCGAGGAAGTGGAGGAAGTTGATGAAGTGGAGGAAGTGGAAGATGTGGAGGAAGTGGGGGAAGTGGAGGAAGTTGAGCAAGTGGACGAAGTGGATGAAGTGGACGTAGTTGACGAAATTGACGAAGTGGACGAAGTGAAGGAAGTTTATGAAGTTGACGAAGTGGAAGAAGTGGACAAAGTGGAGGAAGTGGAGGAGGTGGACGAAGAGGACGAAGTTGACGAAGTGAAGGAAGTGGAGGAAGTGGAGGAAGTGAAGGAAGTGGAGGAAGTTGAAGAAGTGGACGAAGTTGACGAAGTGGACGAAGTGGATGAAGTTGACGAAGTTCACGAAGTGGAGGAAGTTGAGCAAGTGCACGAAGTGGACGAAGTGGACGAAGTTGAGGACGTGGACAAAGTAAGTGGACGAAGTGGAGGAAGTGGAGGAAGTGGACGAATGTAGTGGAGGAAATGGAGGATGTGGAGGAAGTGGATGAAGTTGACGAAGTGGACGAAGTGAACGAAGTAGAGGAAGTGGACGAACGAAGTGGACGAAGGGGAGGAAGTGAACGAAGTGGAGGAAGTGGAGGAAGTGGACTAAGTGGACGAAGTTGACAAAGTGGACGAAGTTGACGAAGTGGAGGAAGTGGCAGAAGTGGACTAAGTGGACTAAGTGGACGAAGTTGACGAAGTGGACGAAGGGGACGAAGTGGACGAAGTGAACGAAGTGGAGGAAGTGGAGGAAGTGGACGAACGTAGTGGACGACGTGGACGAAGTGGAGGAAATGGAGGATGTGGAGGAAGTGGATGAAGTGGATGAAGTTGATGAAGTTGATGAAGTTGACGAAGTGGACGAAGTGAACGAAGTAGAGGAAGTGGACGAACGAAGTGGACGAAGGGGACGAAGTGGAGGAAGTGAACGAAGTGGAGGAAGTGGCGGAAGTGGACTAAGTCGACTAAGGGGACGAAGTTGACGAAGTGGACGAAGGGGAGGAAGTGGACGAAGTGGAGGAAGTGGAGGAAGTTGACGAAGTGGACTAAGTGAACGAATTGGACGAAGTAGAGGAAGTGGACGAAGTAGACGAAGTTGAAGAACGAGGTGGACGAAGTTGACGAAGTTGACCAAGTGGACGAATTGGAGGAAGTGGAGGAAGTGAATTAAGTTGAAAAAGTGGACGAAGTTGACGAAGTGGAAGAACTGGACAAAGTTGACGAAGTGGAGGAAGTGGAGGAAATGGACGAAGTGGAGGAAGTGGAGGAAGTGGCAGAAGTGGAGGAAGTGGGGGAAGTGGACGAAGTGGAGGAAGTGGACGAAGTGAACAAAGTGGACGAAGTTGACGAAATGGACGAAGTGTTAGAAGTTGTCGAAGTGGACGAAGTTGACGAAATGGAGGAAGTTGACAAAGTTGACGAAGTGGACGAAGTGGAGGATGTTGAGGAAGTTGACGAAGTGGAGGAAGTGGAGGAAGTTGACGAAGTTGACGAAGTTGACGAAGTGGACGAAGTGGAGGAAGTGGAGGAAGTTGACGAAGTGGACTAAGTGAACAAATTAGACGAAGTAGAGGAAGTGGACGAAGTAGACGAAGTTGACGAACGAGGTGGACAAAGTTGGCGAAGTTGACCAAGTGGACGAGTTGGAGGAAGTGGAGGAAGTGGACGAAGTTGAAAAAGTGGACGAAGTTGACGAAGTGGAAGAACTGGACGAAGTTCACGAAGTGGAGGAAGTTGACGAAGTTGAGGAAGTGGAGGAAATGGACGAAGTGGAGGAAGTGGAGGAAGTGGAAGAAGTGCAGGAAGTGGACAAAGTGGACGAAGTTGACGAAGTGGAGGAAGTGGACGAACGTAGTGGACGACGTGGACGAAGTGCACGAAGTGGAGGAAATGGAGGATGTGGAGGAAGTGGATGAAGTTGATGAAGTTGACGAAGTGGACGAAGTGAACGAAGTAGAGGAAGTGGACGAACGAAGTGGACGAAGGGGACGAAGTGGTGGAAGTGAACCAAGTGGAGGAAGTGGAGGAAGTGGACTAAGTGGACGAAGTTGACGAAGTGGAGGAAGTGGCGGAAGTGGACTAAGTGGACTAAGTGGACGAAGTTGACGAAGTGGACGAAGAGGAGGAAGTTGACGAAGAGGACTTAGTGGACGAAGTTGACGAAGTGGACGAAGTGGACGAAGTCGAGGAAGTGGAGGAAATGGACTAAGTGGACTTAGTGGAGGAAGTGGAGGAAGTTTTAGAAGTTGTCGAAGTGGCCGAAGTTGACGAAATGGAGGAAGTTGACAAAGTTGACGAAGTGGACGAAGTAGAGGACGTTGGGGAAGTTGACGAAGTGGAGGAAGTTGACGAAGTGGAGGAAGTGGACAAAGTGGACTAAGTGAACGAATTGGACGAAGTAGAGGAAGTGGACGAAGTAGACGAAGTTGACGAACGAGGTGGACGAAGTTGACGAACGAGGTGGACGAAGTTGACGAACGAGGTGGACGAAGTTGACGAACGAGGTGGACGAAGTTGACCAAGTGGACGAATTGGAGGAAGTGGAGGAAGTGGACGAAGTTGAAAAAGTGGACGAAGTGGACGAAGTGGAAGAACTGGACGAAGTGGAGGAAGTGGAGGAAGTGGAGGAAATCGAGGAATTGGAGGAAGTGGAGGAAATCGAGGAAGTGGAGGAAGTTGATGAAGTGGAGGAAGTGGAAGATGTGGAGGAAGTGGGGGAAGTGGAGGAAGTTGAGCAAGTGGACGAAGTGGATGAAGTGGACGTAGTTGACGAAATTGACGAAGTGGACGAAGTGAAGGAAGTTTATGAAGTTGACGAAGTGGAAGAAGTGGACGAAGTGGAGGAAGTGGAGGAGGTGGACGAAGAGGACGAAGTTGACGAAGTGAAGGAAGTGGAGGAAGTGGAGGAAGTGAAGGAAGTGGAGGAAGTTGAAGAAGTGGACGAAGTTGACGAAGTGGACGAAGTGGACGAAGTGGATGAAGTTGACGAAGTTCACGAAGTGGAGGAAGTTGAGCAAGTGCACGAAGTGGACGAAGTTGAGGACGTGGGCAAAGTAAGTGGACGAAGTGGAGGAAGTGGACGAACGTAGTGGAGGAAATGGAGGATGTGGAGGAAGTGGATGAAGTTGACGAAGTGGACGAAGTGAACGAAGTAGAGGAAGTGGACGAACGAAGTGGACGAAGGGGAGGAAGTGAACGAAGTGGAGGAAGTGGAGGAAGTGGACTAAGTGGACGAAGTTGACAAAGTGGACGAAGTTGACGAAGTGGAGGAAGTGGCAGAAGTGGACTAAGTGGACGAAGTTGACGAAGTGGACGAAGTGGACGAAGTGGACGAAGTCGAGGAAGTGGAGGAAATGGACTAAGTGGACTTAGTGGAGGAAGTGGAGGAAGTTTTAGAAGTTGTCGAAGTGGCCGAAGTTGACGAAATGGAGGAAGTTGACAAAGTTGACGAAGTGGACGAAGTAGAGGACGCTGGGGAAGTTGACGAAGTGGAGGAAGTTGACGAAGTGGAGGAAGTGGAGGAAGTGCACAAAGTGGACTAAGTGAACGAATTGGACGAAGTAGAGGAAGTGGACGAAGTAGACGAAGTTGACGAACGAGGTGGACGAAGTTGACGAACGAGGTGGACGAAGTTGACGAACGAGGTGGACGAAGTTGACCAAGTGGACGAATTGGAGGAAGTGGAGGAAGTGGACGAAGTTGAAAAAGTGGACGAAGTGGAAGAACTGGACGAAGTGGAGGAAGTGGAGGAAGTGGAGGAAATCGAGGAATTGGAGGAAGTGGAGGAAATCGAGGAAGTGGAGGAAGTTGATGAAGTGGAGGAAGTGGAAGATGTGGAGGAAGTGGGGGAAGTGGAGGAAGTTGAGCAAGTGGACGAAGTGGATGAAGTGGACGTAGTTGACGAAATTGACGAAGTGGACGAAGTGAAGGAAGTTTATGAAGTTGACGAAGTGGAAGAAGTGGACAAAGTGGAGGAAGTGGAGGAGGTGGACGAAGAGGACGAAGTTGACGAAGTGAAGGAAGTGGAGGAAGTGGAGGAAGTGAAGGAAGTGGAGGAAGTTGAAGAAGTGGACGAAGTTGACGAAGTGGACGAAGTGGATGAAGTTGACGAAGTTCACGAAGTGGAGGAAGTTGAGCAAGTGCACGAAGTGGACGAAGTGGACGAAGTTGAGGACGTGGACAAAGTAAGTGGACGAAGTGGAGGAAGTGGAGGAAGTGGACGAACGTAGTGGAGGAAATGGAGGATGTGGAGGAAGTGGATGAAGTTGACGAAGTGGACGAAGTGAACGAAGTAGAGGAAGTGGACGAACGAAGTGGACGAAGGGGAGGAAGTGAACGAAGTGGAGGAAGTGGAGGAAGTGGACTAAGTGGACGAAGTTGACAAAGTGGACGAAGTTGACGAAGTGGAGGAAGTGGCAGAAGTGGACTAAGTGGACTAAGTGGACGAAGTTGACGAAGTGGACGAAGGGGACGAAGTGGACGAAGTGAACGAAGTGGAGGAAGTGGAGGAAGTGGACGAACGTAGTGGACGACGTGGACGAAGTGGAGGAAATGGAGGATGTGGAGGAAGTGGATGAAGTGGATGAAGTTGATGAAGTTGATGAAGTTGACGAAGTGGACGAAGTGAACGAAGTAGAGGAAGTGGACGAACGAAGTGGACGAAGGGGACGAAGTGGAGGAAGTGAACAAAGTGGAGGAAGTGGAGGAAGTGGACTAAGTGGACGAAGTTGACAAAGTGGACGAAGTTGACGAAGTGGAGGAAGTGGCAGAAGTGGAATAAGTGGACTAAGTGGACGAAGTTGACGAAGTGGACGAAGGGGACGAAGTGGACGAAGTGAACGAAGTGGAGGAAGTGGAGGAAGTGGACGAACGTAGTGGACGACGTGGACGAAGTGGAGGAAATGGAGGATGTGGAGGAAGTGGATGAAGTTGATGAAGTTGATGAAGTTGACGAAGTGGACGAAGTGAACGAAGTAGAGGAAGTGGACGAACGAAGTGGACGAAGGGGACGAAGTGGAGGAAGTGAACGAAGTGGAGGAAGTGGAGGAAGGGGACTAAGTGGACGAAGTTGACAAAGTGGACGAAGTTGACGAAGTGGAGGAAGTGGCGGAAGTGGACTAAGTCGACTAAGGGGACGAAGTTGACGAAGTGGACGAAGGGGAGGAAGTGGACGAAGTGGAGGAAGTGGAGGAAGTTGACGAAGTGGACTAAGTGAACGAATTGGACGAAGTAGAGGAAGTGGACGAAGTAGACGAAGTTGAAGAACGAGGTGGACGAAGTTGACGAAGTTGACCAAGTGGACGAATTGGAGGAAGTGGAGGAAGTGAATTAAGTTGAAAAAGTGGACGAAGTTGACGAAGTGGAAGAACTGGACAAAGTTGACGAAGTGGAGGAAGTGGAGGAAATGGACGAAGTGGAGGAAGTGGAGGAAGTGGCAGAAGTGGAGGAAGTGGGGGAAGTGGACGAAGTGGAGGAAGTGGACGAAGTGAACAAAGTGGACGAAGTTGACGAAATGGACGAAGTGTTAGAAGTTGTCGAAGTGGACGAAGTTGACGAAATGGAGGAAGTTGACAAAGTTGACGAAGTGGACGAAGTGGAGGATGTTGAGGAAGTTGACGAAGTGGAGGAAGTGGAGGAAGTTGACGAAGTTGACGAAGTTGACGAAGTGGACGAAGTGGAGGAAGTGGAGGAAGTTGACGAAGTGGACTAAGTGAACAAATTAGACGAAGTAGAGGAAGTGGACGAAGTAGACGAAGTTGACGAACGAGGTGGACAAAGTTGGCGAAGTTGACCAAGTGGACGAGTTGGAGGAAGTGGAGGAAGTGGACGAAGTTGAAAAAGTGGACGAAGTTGACGATGTGGACGAAGTTGACGAAGTGGAAGAACTGGACGAAGTTCACGAAGTGGAGGAAGTTGACGAAGTTGAGGAAGTGGAGGAAATGGACGAAGTGGAGGAAGTGGAGGAAGTGGAAGAAGTGCAGGAAGTGGACAAAGTGGACGAAGTTGACGAAGTGGAGGAAGTGGACGAACGTAGTGGACGACGTGGACGAAGTGCACGAAGTGGAGGAAATGGAGGATGTGGAGGAAGTGGATGAAGTTGATGAAGTTGACGAAGTGGACGAAGTGAACGAAGTAGAGGAAGTGGACGAACGAAGTGGACGAAGGGGACGAAGTGGTGGAAGTGAACCAAGTGGAGGAAGTGGAGGAAGTGGACTAAGTGGACGAAGTTGACGAAGTGGAGGAAGTGGCGGAAGTGGACTAAGTGGACTAAGTGGACGAAGTTGACGAAGTGGACGAAGAGGAGGAAGTTGGCGAAGAGGACTTAGTGGACGAAGTTGACGAAGTGGACGAAGTGGACGAAGTCGAGGAAGTGGAGGAAATGGACTAAGTGGACTTAGTGGAGGAAGTGGAGGAAGTTTTAGAACTTGTCGAAGTGGCCGAAGTTGACGAAATGGAGGAAGTTGACAAAGTTGACGAAGTGGACGAAGTAGAGGACGTTGGGGAAGTTGACGAAGTGGAGGAAGTTGACGAAGTGGAGGAAGTGGACAAAGTGGACTAAGTGAACGAATTGGACGAAGTAGAGGAAGTGGACGAAGTAGACGAAGTTGACGAACGAGGTGGACGAAGTTGACGAAAGAGGTGGACGAAGTTGACCAAGTGGACGAATTGGAGGAAGTGGAGGAAGTGGACGAAGTTGAAAAAGTGGACGAAGTGGACGAAGTGGAAGAACTGGACGAAGTGGAGGAAGTGGAGGAAGTGGAGGAAATCGAGGAATTGGAGGAAGTGGAGGAAATCGAGGAAGTGGAGGAAGTTGATGAAGTGGAGGAAGTGGAAGATGTGGAGGAAGTGGGGGAAGTGGAGGAAGTTGAGCAAGTGGACGAAGTGGATGAAGTGGACGTAGTTGACGAAATGGACGAAGTGGACGAAGTGAAGGAAGTTTATGAAGTTGACGAAGTGGAAGAAGTGGACGAAGTGGAGGAAGTGGAGGAGGTGGACGAAGAGGACGAAGTTGACGAAGTGAAGGAAGTGGAGGAAGTGGAGGAAGTGAAGGAAGTGGAGGAAGTTGAAGAAGTGGACGAAGTTTACGAAGTGGACGAAGTGGACGAAGTGGATGAAGTTGACGAAGTTCACGAAGTGGAGGAAGTTGAGCAAGTGCACGAAGTGGACGAAGTGGACGAAGTTGAGGACATGGGCAAAGTAAGTGGACGAAGTGGAGGAAGTGGACGAACGTAGTGGAGGAAATGGAGGATGTGGAGGAAGTGGATGAAGTTGACGAAGTGGACGAAGTGAACGAAGTAGAGGAAGTGGACGAACGAAGTGGACGAAGGGGAGGAAGTGAACGAAGTGGAGGAAGTGGAGGAAGTGGACTAAGTGGACGAAGTTGACAAAGTGGACGAAGTTGACGAAGTGGAGGAAGTGGCAGAAGTGGACTAAGTGGACGAAGTTGACGAAGTGGACGAAGGGGACGAAGTGGACGAAGTGAACGAAGTGGAGGAAGTGGAGGAAGTGGACGAACGTAGTGGACGACGTGGACGAAGTGGAGGAAATGGAGGATGTCGAGGAAGTGGATGAAGTGGATGAAGTTGATGAAGTTGATGAAGTTGACGAAGTGGACGAAGTGAACGAAGTAGCGGAAGTGGACGAACGAAGTGGACGAAGGGGACGAAGTGGAGGAAGTGAACAAAGTGGAGGAAGTGGAGGAAGTGGACTAAGTGGACGAAGTTGACAAAGTGGACGAAGTTGACGAAGTGGAGGAAGTGGCAGAAGTGGACTAAGTGGACTAAGTGGACGAAGTTGACGAAGTGGACGAAGGGGACGAAGTGGACGAAGTGAACGAAGTGGAGGAAGTGGAGGAAGTGGACGAACGTAGTGGACGACGTGGACGAAGTGGAGGAAATGGAGGATGTGGAGGAAGTGGATGAAGTGGATGAAGTTGATGAAGTTGATGAAGTTGACGAAGTGGACGAAGTGAACGAAGTAGAGGAAGTGGACGAACGAAGTGGACGAAGGGGACGAAGTGGAGGAAGTGAACAAAGTGGAGGAAGTGGAGGAAGTGGACGAAGTTGACGAAGTGGAGGAAGTGGCGGAAGTGGAGGAAGTGGAGTATGGGAGGAAGTGGACGAAGTTTACGAAGTGGACCAAGTGGAGGAAGTGGACGAAGTGGACGAAGTGGAGGAATTGGACTAAGTGAACGAAGTTGACGAAGTGGACGAAGTGGACGAAGTGAAGGAAGTAGACGAAGTAGGCAAAGTGGACGAAGTGAACGAAGTGCATGAAATTGACGAAGTTGAGGAAGTGGACGAAGTGGAGGAAGTGGAGGAAGTGGGCTAAGTGGACGAAGTTGACGAAGTGGAGCAAGTGGACGAAGTGAAGCAAGTGGAGGAAGTGGAGGAAGTGCACGAAGTGGAGGAAGTTGACAAAGTGGACGAAGTGGACGAAGTGGAGGATGTGGAGGAAGTGGATGAAGTTGATGAAGTTGACGAAGTGGACGAAGGAACGAAGTATAGGAAGTGGACGAACGAAGTGGACGAAGTGGAGGAAGTGAACGAAGTGGACGAAGTTGACGAAGTGGACGAAGTTGACGAAGTGGACGAAGTTGACGAAGTGGACGAAGTCGAGGAAGTGGAGGAAGTGGACTAGGTGGACTAAGTGGACGAAGTTGAGGAAGTGAAGGAAGTGGAGGAAGTGGACGAAGTGCACGAAGTGGAGGAAGTGGAGGAAGTGGACGAAGTTGACGAAGTGGACGAATTGGAAGAAGTTGACAAAGTGGAGGAAGTTGACGAAGTGGAGGAAATTGACGAAGTGAACGAAGTGGACGAAGTGGAGGAAATTGACGAAGTGGACGAAATGAAGGAAGAGAGGAAGTTGAGGAAGTGGAGGAAGAGGACGAAGTGGAGGAAGTGGACGAAGTAGACAAAGTGGAGGAAGTGGACGAAGTGGAGGAAGTTGACGAAGTTGACAAAGTAGACGAATTGGATGTAGTGGACGAAGTGGAGGAAGTGAAGGGAGTGGACTAAGTGGTGAAGTGGAGGAAGTGGAGGAAGTGGACGAAGTGGAGGAAGTAGACTAAGTGGACGAAGTGGACGAAGTTGCCGAAGTGGACAAAGTGGACGAAGTTGACGAAGTGGAGGAAGTGGAGGAAGTGGACGAACGTAGTGGACGACGTGGACGAAGTGGACGAAGTGGACGAAATGGACGAAGTGGAGGAAATGGAGGATGTGGAGGAAGTGGATGAAGTTGATGAAGTTGACGAAGTGGACGAAGTGAACGAAGTAGAGGAAGTGGACGAACGAAGTGGACGAAGGGGACGAAGTGGAGGAAGTGAACAAAGTGGAGGAAGTGGTGGAAGTGGACTAAGTGGACGAAGTTGACAAAGTGGACGAAGTTGACGAAGTGGAGGAAGTGGCGGAAGTGGACTAAGTGGACGAAGTGGACGAAGGGGAGGAAGTGGACGAAGTGAACGAAGTGGACGAAGAGGACGAAGTTGACGAAGTGGACGAAGTTGACGAAGTTGACCAAGTGGACGAAGTCGAGGAAGTGGAGGAAGTGGACTAAGTGGACTTAGTGGACGAAGTTGACGAAGTGGAAGAAGTGGACGAAGTGAAGGAAGTCGAGGAAGTGGAGGAAGTGGACGAAGTGGAGGAAGTGGACGAAGTGAACGAAGTGATCGAAGTGGACGAAGTTGACGAAGTGAACGAAGTGGACGAAGTTGACGAAGTTGACGAAGTGGACGAAGTGTTAAAAGTTGTCGAAGTGGACAAAGTTGACGAAATGGAGGAAGTTGACAAAGTTGACGAAGTGGACGAAGTGGAGGACGTTGAGGAAGTTGACGAAGTGGAGGAAGTTGACGAAGTTGACGAAGTGGACGAAGTGGAGGAAGTGGAGGAAGTGGACGAAGTGGACTAAGTGAACGAATTGGATGAAGTTGAGGAAGTGGACGAAGTAGACGAAGTTGAAGAACGAGGTGGATGAAGTTCACGAAGTTGACCAAGTGGACGAATTGGAGGAAGTGGACGAAGTTGAAAAAGTGGACGAAGTTGACGAAGTGGAAGAACTGGACGAAGTTGACGAAGTGGAGGAAGTGGAGGAAGTGGAGGAAATCGAGGGATTGGAAGAAGTGGAGGAAATCGAGGAAGTGGAGGAAGTTGACGAAGTGGAGGAAGTGGAGGAAATGGAGGAAGTGGAAGGAAGTGGGGGAAGTGGAGGAAATTGAGGAAGTGGACGAAGTGGACGAAGCGAACGAAGTGGACGAATTGACGAAGTGGACGAAGTTGACGAAATTGACGAAGTGGGCGAAGTGAAGGAAGTTGACGAAGTTGACGAAGTGGAAGAAGTGGAGGAAGTGGAGGAAGTGGACGAAGAGGAGAAGTTGACGAAGTGAAGGAAGTGGAGGAAGTGAAGGAAGTGAAGGAAGTGGAGGAAGTGGAGGAAATGGACGAAGTGGGCGAAGTGAAGGAAGTTGACGAAGTTGACGAAGTGGAAGAAGTGGAGGAAGTGGAGGAAGTGGACGAAGAGGAGAAGTTGACGAAGTGAAGGAAGTGGAGGAAGTGGAGGAAGTGAAGGAAGTGGAGGAAGTGGAGGAAGTGGACGAAGTGGATGAAGTTGACGAAGTTGACGAAGTGGACGAAGTGGATGAAATTGACGAAGTTGACGAAGTGGAGGAAGTTGAGCAAGTGGACGAAGTGGACAAAGTGGATGAAGTGGAGGAAGTGGAGGAAGTGGAGGAAGTGGAGGAAGTGGAGCAAGTTGACGAAGTGGACCAAGTGGAGGATGTGGAGGAAGTGGACGAAGTGGAGGAATTGGACTAAGTGAACGAAGTTGACGAAGTGGACGAAGTGAAGGAAGTGGACGAAGTGGACAAAGTGGACGAAGTGCATGAAATTGACCAAGTTGACGAAGTGGACGAAGTTGAGGAAGTGGACGAAGTGGAGGAACTGGAGGAAGTGGGCTAAGTGGACGAAGTTGATGAAGTGGATCAAGTGGACGAAGTGAAGGAAGGGGAGGAAGTGGAGGAAGTGCACGAAGTGGACGAACTTGACCAAGTGGACGAAGTGGACGAAGTGGAGGATGTGGAGAAAGTGGATGAAGTTGATGAAGTTGACGAAGTGGACGAAGTGAACGAAGTATAGGAAGTGGACGAACGAAGTGGACGAAGTGGAGGAAGTGCACGAAGTGGAGGAAGTGGACTAAGTGGACGAAGTGAACGAAGTATAGGATGTGGACGAAGTGGAGGAAGTGAACGAAGTGGACGAAATGAACTAAGTGGACGAAGTGAACTAAGTGGACAAAGTTGACAAAGTGGACGAAGTTGACGAAGTGGAGGAAGTGGCGGAAGTGGACTAAGTGGACGAAGTTGACGAAGTGGACGAAGGGGAGGAAGAGGACGAAGGGGAGGAAGTGGATGAAGTTGACGAAGTGGACAAAGTCGAGGAAGTGGAGGAAGTGGACTGAGTGGACGAAGTTGACGAAGTGGAGGAAGTGGAGGAAGTGGAGGAAGTGGACGAAGTGAAGGAAGTGGAGGAAGTGGACGAAGTGCAAGAAGTGGAGGAAGTGGACGAACTAAACGAAGTGGACGAAGTTGACGAAGTGGACGAATTGGAAGAAGTTGACAAAGTGGAGGAAGTTGACGAAGTGGAGGAAGTTGACGAAGTGAACGAAGTGGACGAAGTGGAGGAAATTGACGAAGTGAACGAAGTGGACGAAATGGAGGAAGAGGAGGAAGTTGAGGAACTGGAGGAAGTGGAGGAAGTGGAGGAAGTGGAGGAAGTTGACGAAGTTGACAAAGTTCACGAAGTGGACGAAGTGGAGGTAGTGGAGGAAGTGGAGGAAGTGAAGGGAGTGGACTAAGTGGTGATGTGGAGGAAGTGGACGAAGTGGAGGAAGTGGACTAAGTGGACGAAGTGGACGAAGTGGACGAAGTGGACGAAGTTGAAGAAGTGGACAAAGTGGACGAAGTTGACGAAGTAGAGGAAGTGGAGGAAGTGGACGAACGTAGTGGACGACGTGGACGAAGTGGACGAAGTGGAGGAAATGGAGGATGTGGAGGAAGTGGATGAAGTTGATGAAGTTGACGAAGTGGACGAAGTGCACGAAGTAGAGGAAGTGGACGAACGAAGTGGACGAAGGGGACGAAGTGGTGGAAGTGAACCAAGTGGAGGAAGTGGAGGAAGTGGACTAAGTGGACGAAGTTGACGAAGTGGACGAAGAGGAGGAAGTTGACGAAGAGGACGAAGTGGACGAAGTTGACGAAGTGGACGAAGTGGACGAAGTGGACGAAGTCGAGGAAGTGGAGGAAATGGACTAAGTGGACTTAGTGGACTAAGTTGACGAAGTGGAGGAAGTGGAGGAAGTTTTAGAAGTTGTCGAAGTGGCCGAAGTTGACGAAATGGAGGAAGTTGACAAAGTTGACGAAATGGACGAAGTAGAGGACGTTGAGGAAGTTGACGAAGTGGAGGAAGTTGACGAAGTGGAGGAAGTGGAGGAAGTGGACAAAGTGGACTAAGTGAACGAATTGGACGAAGTAGAGGAAGTGGACGAAGTAGACGAAGTTGACGAACGAGGTGGACGAAGTTGACGAACGAGGTGGACGAAGTTGACGAACGAGGTGGACGAAGTTGACGAAGTTGACCAAGTGGACGAATTGGAGGAAGTGGAGGAAGTGGACGAAGTTGAAAAAGTGGACGAAGTGGACGAAGTGGAAGAACTGGACGAAGTGGAGGAAGTGGAGGAAGTGGAGGAAATCGAGGAATTGGAGGAAGTGGAGGAAATCGAGGAAGTGGAGGAAGTTGATGAAGTGGAGGAAGTGGAAGATGTGGAGGAAGTGGGGGAAGTGGAGGAAGTTGAGCAAGTGGACGAAGTGGACGAAGTGGACGAAGTTGACGAAATTGACGAAGTGGACGAAGTGAAGGAAGTTTATGAAGTTGACGAAGTGGAAGAAGTGGACGAAGTGGACGAAGTGGAGGAGGTGGACGAAGAGGACGAAGTTGACGAAGTGAAGGAAGTGGAGGAAGTGGAGGAAGTGAAGGAAGTGGAGGAAGTGGAAGAAGTGGACGAAGTTGACGAAGTGGACGAAGTGGACGAAGTGGATGAAGTTGACGAAGTTCACGAAGTGGAGGAAGTTGAGCAAGTGGACGAAGTGGACGAAGTTGAGGACGTGGACAAAGTAAGTGGACGAAGTGGAGGAAGTGAAGGAAGTGGACGAACGTAGTGGAGGAAATGGAGGATGTGGAGGAAGTGGATGAAGTTGATGAAGTTGACGAAGTGGACGAAGTGAACGAAGTAGAGGAAGTGGACGAACGAAGTGGACGAAGGGGAGGAAGTGAACGAAGTGGAGGAAGTGGAGGAAGTGGACTAAGTGGACGAAGTTGACAAAGTGGACGAAGTTGACGAAGTGGAGGAAGTGGCAGAAGTGGACTAAGTGGACTAAGTGGACGAAGTTGACGAAGTGGACGAAGGGGACGAAGTGGACGAAGTGAACGAAGTGGAGGAAGTGGAGGAAGTGGACGAACGTAGTGGACGACGTGGACGAAGTGGAGGAAATGGAGGATGTGGAGGAGGTGGATGAAGTGGATGAAGTTGATGAAGTTGATGAAGTTGACGAAGTGGACGAGGTGAACGAAGTAGAGGAAGTGGACGAACGAAGTGGATGAAGGGGACTAAGTGGAGGAAGTGAACGAAGTGGAGGAAGTGGAGGAAGTGGACTAAGTGGACGAAGTTGACAAAGTGGACGAAGTTGACGAAGTGGAGGAAGTGGCGGAAGTGGACTAAGTCGACTAAGGGGACGAAGTTGACGAAGTGGACGAAGGGGAGGAAGTGGACGAAGTGGAGGAAGTGGAGGAAGTTGACGAAGTGGACTAAGTGAACGAATTGGACGAAGTAGAGGAAGTGGACGAAGTAGACAAAGTTGAAGAACGAGGTGGACGAAGTTGACGAAGTTGACCAAGTGGACGAATTGGAGGAAGTGGAGGAAGTGGATTAAGTTGAAAAAGTGGACGAAGTTGACGAAGTGGAAGAAGTTGACGAAGTGGAAGAACTGGACAAAGTTGACGAAGTGGAGGGAGTGGAGAAAATGGACGAAGTGGAGGAAGTGGAGGAAGTGGCAGAAGTGGAGGAAGTGGGGGAAGTGGACGAAGTGGAGGAAGTGGACGAAGTGAACAAAGTTGACGAAGTTGACGAAGTGGACGAAGTGTTAGAAGTTGTCGAAGTGGACGAAGTTGACGAAATGGAGGAAGTTGACAAAGTTGACGAAGTGGACGAAGTGGAGGACGTTGAGGAAGTTGACGAAGTGGAGGAAGTGGAGGAAGTTGACGAAGTTGACGAAGTTGACGAAGTGGACGAAGTGGAGGAAGTGGAGGAAGTTGACGAAGTGGACTAAGTGAACGAATTGGACGATGTAGAGGAAGTGGACGAAGTAGACGAAGTTGACGAACGAGGTGGACAAAGTTGGCGAAGTTGACCAAGTGGACGAATTGGAGGAAGTGGACGAAGTTGAAAAAGTGGACGAAGTTGACGATGTGGACGAAGTTGACGAAGTGGAAGAACTGGACGAAGTTCACGAAGTGGAGGAAGTTGACGAAGTTGAGGAAGTGGAGGAAATGGACGAAGTGGAGGAAGTGGAGGAAGTGGAAGAATTGGAGGAAGTGGGGGAAGTGGAGGAAGTTGAGGAAGTGGACCAAGTGGACGAAGTCGACGAAGTGATCGAAGTGGACGAAGTGACGAAGTGGACGAAGTTGACGAAGTGGACGAAGGGGACGAAGTTGACGAAGTGGACTAAGTGGACGAAGTTGACGAAGTGGACGAAGGGGAGGAAGTGGACGAAGTGAACGAAGTGGATGAAGAGGACGAAGTGGACGAAGTTGACGAAGTGGACGAAGTCGAGGAAGTGGAGGAAGTGGACTAAGTGCACGAAGTTGACGAAGTGGAGGAAGTGGACAAAGTGCACGAAGTGGAGGAAGTGGACGAAGTGAACGAAGTGGACGAAGTTGACGAAGTGGACGAATTGGAAGAAGTTGACAAAGTGGAGGAAGTGGACGAAGTGGAGGAAGTTGACGAAGTGAACGAAGTGGACGAGGTGGAGGAAATTGACGAAGTGGACGAAGTGGACGAAATGGAGGAAGAGGAGGAAGTTGAGGAAGTGGACGAAATGGACGAAGTGGACAAAGTGGAGGAAGTGGACGAAGTGGAGGTAGTTGACGAAGTTGACAAAGTTGACGAAGTGGACGAAGTGGAGGTAGTGGAGGAAGTGGAGGAAGTGAAGGGAGTGGACTAAGTGGTGAAGTAGAGGAAGTGGAGGAAGTGGATGAAGTGGAGGAAGTAGACTAAGGGGACGAAGTTGACGAAGTGGAAAAAGTGGACAAAGTTGACGAAGTGGAGGAAATGGAGGAAGTGGACGAACGTAGTGGACGACGTGGACGAAGTGGACGAAGTGGACGAAATGGACGAAGTGGAGGAAATGGAGGATGTGGAGGAAGTGGATGAAGTTGATGAAGTTGACGAAGTGGACGAAGTGAACGAAGTAGAGGAACTGGACGAAGGGGAGGAAGTGGACGAAGGGGAGGAAGTGGAGGAAGTGAACGAAGTGGAGGAAGTGGAGGAAATGGACTAAGTGGACGAAGTTGACGAAGTGGAGGAAGTGGCGGAAGTGGACTAAGTGGACGAAGTTGACGAAGTGGACGAAGGGGAGGAAGTGGACGAAGTGAACGAAGTGGACGAAGAGGATGAAGTGGACGAAGTTGACGAAGTTGACGAAGTGGACGAAGTCGAGGAAGTGGAGGAAGTGGACGAAGCGAAGGAAGTGGAGGAAGTGGACGAAGTGGAGGAAGTTGACGAAGTGAACGAAGTGGACGAAGTTGACGAAGTTGACGAAGTTGACGAAGTGGACGAAGGGTTAGAAGTTTTCGAAGTGGACAAAGTTGACGAAATGGAGGAAGTTGACAAAGTTGACGAAGTGGACGAAGTGGAGGACGTTGAGGAAGTTGACGAAGTGGACGAAGTGGAGGAAGTTTACGAAGTTGACGAAGTTGATGAAGTTGACGAAGTGGAGGAAGTGGAGGAAGTGGAGGAAGTGGACGAAGTGGACTAAGTGAACGAATTGGACGAAGTAGAGGAAGTGGACGAAGTAGACGAAGTTGAAGAACGAGGTGGATGAAGTTGACGAAGTTGACCAAGTGGACGAATTGGAGGAAATGGAGGAAGTGGACGAAGTTGAAAAAGTGGACGAAGTTGACGAAGTGGAAGAACTGGACGAAGTTGACGAAGTGGAGGAAGTGGAGGAAGTGGAGGAAATCGAGGGATTGGAAGAAGTGGAGAAAATCGAGGAAGTGGAGGAAGTTGACGAAGTGGAGGAAGTGGAGGAAATGGACGAAGTGGAGGAAGTGGAGGAAGTGGAAGAAGTGGAGGAAGTGGGGGAAGTGGAGGAAGTTGAGGAAGTGGACGAAGTGGACGAAGTGGACGAAGTTGACGAAATTGACGAAGTGGACGAAGTGAAGGAAGTTGACGAAGTTGACGAAGTGGAAGAAGTGGAGGAAGTGGAGGAAGTGGAAAAAGAGGACGAAGTTCACGAAGTGAAGAAAGTGGAGGAAGTGGAGGAAATGAAGGAAGTGGAGGAAGTGGAGGAAGTGGACGAAGTTGACAAAGTGCACGAAGTGGACGAAGTGGATGAAGTTGACGAAGTGGAGGAAGTTGAGCAAGTGGACGAAGTAGACAAAGTGGATGAAGTTGACGAAGTTGACCAAGTGGACGAAGTGGACGAAGTGGACGAAGTGGAGGAAGTGGAGGAAGTGGAGGAAGTGGAAGAAGTGGAGCAACGGGAGGAAGTGGACGAAGTTGACGAAGTGGACCAAGTGGAGGAAGTGGAGGAAGTGGACGAAGTGGACCAAGTGGATGAAGTTGACGAAGTTGACGAAGTGGAGGAAGTTGAGCAAGTGGACGAAGTGGACAAAGTGGATGAAGTTGACGAAGTTGACCAAGTGGACGAAGTGGAGGAAGTGGAGGAAGTGGACGAAGTGGACGAAGTGGAGGAATTGGACTAAGTGAACGAAGTTGACGAAGTGGACGAAGTGAAGGAAGTGGACGAAGTGGAGGAAGTGGAGGAAGTGGGCTAAGTGGACGAAGTAGACGAAGTGGAGCAAGTGGACGAAGTGAAGGAAGGGGAGGAAGTGGAGGAAGTTGACCAAGTGGACGAAGTGGAGGATGTGGAGGAAGTGGATGAAGTTGATGAAGTTGACGAAGTGGACGAAGTATAGGAAGTGGACGAACGAAGTGGACGAAGTGGACGAAGTGGAGGAAGTGCACGAAGTGGAGGAAGTGGACTAAGTGGACGAAGTGAACGAAGTATATGATGTGGACAACGAAGTGGACGAAGTGGAGGAAGTGAACGAAGTGGAGGAAGTGGACTAAGTGGACGAAGTTGACAAAGTGGACGAAGTTGACGAAGTGGAGGAAGTGGCGGAAGTGGAGGAAGTGGAGTAACGGGAGGAAGTGGACGAAGTTTACGAAGTGGACCAAGTGGAGGAAGTCGACGAAGTGGACGAAGTGGACGAAGTGGAGGAATTGGACTAAGTGAACGAAGTTGACGAAGTGGACGAAGTGAAGGAAGTGGACGAAGTAGGCAAAGTGGACGAAGTGAACGAAGTGCATGAAATTGACGAAGTTGAGGAAGTGGACGAAGTGGAGGAAGTGGAGGAAGTGGGCTAAGTGGACGAAGTTGACGAAGTGGAGCAAGTGGACGAAGTGAAGCAAGTGGAGGAAGTGGAGGAAGTGCACGAAGTGGAGGAAGTTGACAAAGTGGACGAAGTGGAGGATGTGGAGGAAGTGGATGAAGTTGATGAAGTTGACGAAGTGGACGAAGGAACGAAGTATAGGAAGTGGACGAACGAAGTGGACGAAGTGGACGAAGTGGAGGAAGTGAACGAAGTGGAGGAAGTGGACTAACTGGACGAAGTGAACGAAGTATAGGAAGTGGACGAACGAAGTGGACGAAGTGGAGGAAATGAACGAAGTGGAGGAAGTGGACTAAGTGGACGAAGTTGACAAAGTGGACGAAGATGACTAAGTGGAGGAAGTGGCGGAAGTGGACTAAGTGGACGAAGTTGACGAAGTGGACGAAGGGGAGGAAGTGGACTAAGTGAACGAAGTGGACGAAGAGGACGAAGTGGACGAAGAGGACGAAGTGGACGAAGTGGACGAAGTTGACGAAGTGGACGAAGTTGACGAAGTGGACGAAGTCGAGGAAGTGGAGGAAGTGGACTAAGTAGACTAAGTGGACCAAGTTGACGAAGTGGAGGGAGTGGAGGAAGTGGAGGAAGTGAAGGAAGTGGAGGAAGTGGAGGAAGTGCACGAAGTGGAGGAAGTGGACGAAGTGGACGAAGTTGACGAAGTGGACGAATTGGAAGAAGTTGACAAAGTGGAGGAAGTTCACGAAGTGGAGGAAGTTGACGAAGTGAACGAAGCTGACGAAGCGAAGGAAATTGACGAAGTGGACGAAGTGGACGAAATGGAGGAAGAGGAGGAAGTTGAGGAAGTGGAGGAAGTGGACGAACTAGAGGAAGTGGACGAAGTGGACAAAGTGGAAGAAGTGGAGGAAGTGGACGAAGTTGACGAAGTTGACAAAGTTGACGAAGTGGACGAAGTGGACGAAGTGGACGAAGTGGAGGTAGTGGAGAAAGTGGAGGAAGTGAAGGGACTGGACTAAGTGGTGAAGTGGAGGAGGTGGAGGAAGTGGAGGAAGTGGAGGAAGTGGACTAAGTGGACGAAGTGGACGAAGTTGACGATGTGGACAAAGTGGACGAAGTTGACGAAGTGGAGGAAGTGGAGGAAGTGGACGAACGTAGTGGACGACGTGCACGAAGTGGACGAAATGGACGAAGTGGAGGATGTGGAGGAAGTGGATGAAGTTGACGAAGTGGAAGAAGTGAACGAAGTAGAGGAAGTGGACGAACGAAGTGGACGAAGGGGACGTAGTGGAGGAAGTGAACGAAGTGGAGGAAGTGGACTAAGTGGACGAAGTTGTCAAAGTGGACGAAGTTGATGAAGTGGAGGAAGTGGCGGAAGTGGACTAAGTGGACGAAGTTGACGAAGTGGACGAAGGGGAGGAAGTGGACGAAGTGGACGAAGAGGACGAAGTGGACGAATTTGACGAAGTGGACGAAGTTGACGAAGTTGACGAAGTTGACGAAGTGGACGAAGTCGAGGAAGCGGAGGAAGTGGACTAAGTGGACTTAGTGGACGAAGTGGACGAAGTGATGGAAGTGGAGGAAGTGGACGAACGAAGTGAACGAAGTGGACAAAGTGGACGAAGTGGACGAAGTTGACGAAGTTGACGAAGTGGACGAAGTGTTAGAAGTTGTCGAAGTGGACAAAGTTGACGAAATGGAGGAAGTTGACAAAGTTGACGAAGTGGACGAAGTGGAGGACATTGAGGAAGTTGACGATGTGGACGAAGTGGAGGAAGTTGACGAACTTGACGAAGTTGACGAAGTGGAGGAAGTGGACGAAGTGGACGAAGTGGACTAAGTGAACGAATTGGACGAAGTAGAGGAAGTGGACGAAGTAGACGAAGTTGAAGAACGAGGTGGATGAAGTTGACGAAGTTGACCAAGTGGACGAATTGGAGGAAGTGGACGAAGTGGACGAAGTTGAAAAAGTGGACGAAGTTGACGAAGTGGACGAAGTTGACGAAGTGGAAGAACTGGACGAAGTGGAGGAAGTGGAGGAAATCGAGGGATTGGAAGAAGTGGAGGAAATGGAGGAAGTGGAGGAAGTTGACGAAGTGGAGGAAGTGGAGGAAATGGACGAAGTTGAGGAAGTGGAGGAAGTGGAAGAAGTGGAGGAAGTGGGGGAAGTGGAGGAAGTTGAGGAAGTGGACGAAGTGGACGAAGCGAACGAAGTGGACGAATTGACGAAGTGGACGAAGTTGACGATATTGACGAAGTGGACGAAGTGAAGGAAGTTGACGAAGTGGAAGAAGTGGAGGAAGTGGACGAAGAGGACGAAGTTGACGAAGTGAAGGAAGTGGAGGAAGTGAAGGAAGTGGAGGAAGTGGAGGAAGTGGACGAAGTTGACGAAGTTGACGAAGTTGACAAAGTGCACGAAGTGGACGAAATGGATGAAGTTGACGAAGTTGACGAAGTGGAGGAAGTTGAGCAAGTGGACGAAGTGGACAAAGTGGATGAAGTTGACCAAGTTGACCAAGTGGTCGAAGTGGACGAAGTTGACGAAGTGGAGGAAGTGGAGGAAGTGGAGCAACGGGAGGAAGTGGACGAAGTTGACAAAGTGGACCAAGTGGAGGAAGTGGAGGAAGTGGACGAAGTGGAGGAATTGGACTAAGTGAACGAAGTTGACGAAGTGGACGAAGTGAAGGAAGTGAACGAAGTGGACGAAGTGAACGAAGTGCATGAAATTGACCAAGTTGACGAAGTGGACGAAGTTGAGGAAGTGGACGAAGTGGAGGAAGTGGAGGAAGTGGGCTAAGTGGACGAAGTTGACGAAGTGGAGCAAGTGGACGAAGTGAAGCAAGTGGAGGAAGTGGAGGAAGTGCACGAAGTGGAGGAAGTTGACAAAGTGGACGAAGTGGAGGATGTGGAGGAAGTGGATGAAGTTGATGAAGTTGACGAAGTGGAGCAAGTGGACGAAGTGAAGGAAGGGGAGGAAGTGGAGGAAGTGCACGAAGTGGATGAAGTTGACCAAGTGGACGAAGTGGACGAAGTGGAGGATGTGGAGGAAGTGGATGAAGTTGATGAAGTTGACGAAGTGGACGAAGTGAACGAAGTATAGGAAGTGGACGAACGAAGTGGATGAAGTGGACGAAGTGGAGGAAGTGGACTATGTGGACGAAGTGAACGAAGTATAGGATGTGGACGAACGAAGTGGACGAAGTGGAGGAAGTGGAGGAAGTGGACTAAGTGGACGAAGTTCACAAAGTGGACAAAGTTGACGAAGTGGAGGAAGTTGCGGAAGTGGACTAAGTGGACGATGTTGACGAAGTGGACGAAGGGGATGAAGTGGACGAAGAGGACGAACTGGACGAGGTTGACGAAGTGGACGAAGTCGAGGAAGTGGAGGAAGTGGACTAAGTGGACTAAGTCAACGAAGTTGACGAAGTGGAGGAAGTGGAAGAAGTTGACAAAGTGGAGGATGTTGACGAAGTGCAAGAAGTGGAGGAAGTGGACGAAGTGAACGAAGTGGACGAAGTTGACGAAGTGGACGAATTGGAAGAAGTTGACAAAGTGGAGGATGTTGACGAACTGGAGGAAGTTGACGAAGTGAACGAAGTGGACGAAGTGGAGGAAATTGACGAAGTGGACGAAGTGGACGAAATGGAGGAAGAGGAGGAAATTGAGGAACTGGAGGAAGTGGAGGAAGTGGACAAAGTGGAGGAAGTGGACGAAGTGGAGGAAGTTGACGAAGTTGACAAAGTTCACGAAGTGGACGAAGTGGAGGTAGTGGAGGAAGTGGAGGAAGTGAAGGGAGTGGACTAAGTGGTGATGTGGAGGAAGTGGAGGAAGTGGAGGAAGTGGACTAAGTGGACAAAGTGGACGAAGTTGACGAAGTGGACAAAGTGGACGAAGTTGACGAAGTGGAGGAAGTGGAGGAAGTGGATGAACGTAGTGGACGACGTGGACGAAGTGGAGGAAATGGAGGATGTGGGGGAAGTGGATGAAGTTGATGAAGTTGACGAAGTGGACGAAGTGAACGAAGTACAGGAAGTGGATGAACGAAGTGGACGAAGGGGACGAAATGGAGGAAATTAACGAAGTGGAGGAAGTGGAGGAAGTGGACTAATTGGACGAAGTTGACAAAGTGGACGAAGTTGACGAAGTGGAGGAAGTGGCGGAAGTGGACTAAGTGGACTAAGGGGACGAAGTTGACGAAGTGGACGAAGGGGAGGAAGTGGACGAAGTGAACGAAGTGGACGAAGAGGACGAAGTGAATGAAGTCGAGGAAGTGGAGGAAGTGGACTAAGTGGACTTAGTGGACGAAGTTGACGAAGTGCAAGAAGTGGACGAAGTGAAAGAAGTGGAGGAAGTGGACGAACGTAGTGGACGAAGTCGACGAAGTGGAGGAAATGGAGGATGTGGAGGAAGTGGATGAAGTTGTTGAAGTTGACGAAGTGGACGAAGTGAACGAAGTAGAGGAAGTGGACGAACGAAGTGGACGAAGGGGACGAAGTGGAGGAAGTGAACGAAGTGGAGGAAGTGGAGGAAGTGGACTAAGTGGACGAAGTTGACAAAGTGGACGAAGTTGACGAAGTGGACGAAGTGGCGGAAGTGGACTAAGTCGACTAAGTGGACGAAGTTGACGAAGTGGACGAAGGGGAGGAAGTGGACGAAGTGAACGAAGTGGAGGAAGTGGACGAAGTGGTCGAACGTAGTCGACGACGTGGACGAAGTGGTCTGTAAAGGTGCGGAATGTGCTGGACCGAAAACTGTGTGGGCCGTGTGCTTCCTTGCTTGTCACACCCTTACTTTAGTGAAGCACCTCCTCAACGTGGCTGCTCTGCTGGTGCAGTTTGCTTCACTTATTTTGACACATTCTGTATTTTGCCAAGGCATTAGCTCTGAACCAAAACCGTTAAGTGGAACGTGGTCCCTCCATCATTTCACTTCTTCAGCACTTTGCATTTTGGAGCTTGCCAACGTGACTTGTCCATGGGCCATGTGCTTTTTTTTTTTTTTGTTTATCAATTGAATAATAAAAAGCTGATGTGAAATGAAAAACATGGGGAATAAAATCTGCACATCTCTTCTCCACGTGGGCCGTGTGCTTCAATGTGGGCCCCTCTTCCAAAATTAATTTTCCAATGGACCTTAGCTATTACAAATTCAAGAAAAATATTTATCAACACACAGAATAAATAAATGCAGTGCAAGTTCTTCTAAGCAAACTGTGTGAATGTTTTTCCAAATGTCCCAAATTATTATCCAATAATTTCCCTATAATTAATAATGCAAATAATTAGCTCAAATAATTCAAATTAATTAAAATTTGAATTTCCGATCAAATTAAGCACAATTGGTGAAAACGGGAAAATATCGGACATTTAAGCACAATTCCCTGATTAAATCCGGTACAATAAACTAAGTGAAATTGAGAAAATATTGACTCATCAAAATAGACCACACTTAGTCTTTTGCACTCCTGAGCAAAATCAAGACGCAAATCAAGGAATAGTTCAAAGGACATCAGGGAAGTGACACAAACTCAGCACACCGAAAACAAACACTAACTAGGACAAGAACAGAATTACACACTTCTCAAGAAATCTGGACCAAGAAAAGAAGTAGACAATATCCAAAACAAAATCAAAGAAGGCATATACTCATGAAATCATGCAAGCACTTCCAAGCATGGCAAAATGATCAATCAGCTCAAGAGGTGAATCAAAAGTAACAAAACCTCACAGATGCACTATCAGTGTTTCTCTCAAGTGTCTAAGATAAGCAATGTCAACTCAATGCACTCGAGAAAGCAAACACAAACAGACTTGGCAAGCCTCTAATATCAACGCTCAAACACATGCATGTTCAAATCAAAAGGTCTTTTATGGGTGAAATGGGGCCAAGGACAATGGAGGATAAATATGGATGAGAAGCTACAAACCAAAAGAAATAGAGGAGCAATGGGGAACAAGTGTAAACACAGTCAACTCACACCCAAAACCTCTAATTCAATCCTCTTCTTGACTCCATTATTCACACATTTTTTTTTTCATTTTTTTTTTCATATTTTTTTTTTCTCTGCTATCTTTTTTTTTTTTTTTCAAAACAAAACTGTAAAAGACAAGATACACGTATATTTACAAAAACAAAACAAGAAGAGGAACCAACTAGCCAACTCATAAGAATCCCCAAGGAGACCACACTTGTTCCCAAAACACTTCCAAAGCTCCAAAATTCCCTAAGGTTGAGGTAATCATGGTTTTTCATTTAGGGGTAGTGTATGAGCTTCAAAACAAAGAAATGAGGAAAGTATAGGCTCAAAAGGGGTTATCAAAGGTTTAGAACACGGTAAGCTTATTTGGCTAGAGAGGCTCAAGAACAAAATTGCCTTTATCACTTCCAAACATGCATATCAATCAAGAATCATCAAAAAGAGTCAAGCCAAGGCATATGTGCAAGCAATCAAGAGACATATCACACACAAGAAAGAACATAAAGTGGCTCAAATCTCACACAGGGTAATTCTGTCACAATCAATTCAACTCTCAAAAATCATAACCATCTTCCCAAGCAAAGAAAAGCAAGGATTTCAAACAAATCAGAGTATCAATGAAGTGAAAGACACATCTACAACCTAAACAAAGTCCAGAAATCAAGAGAAACATGTAAAACTGTACACAAGACACGACAAAGATAACCTAGAAAAGAAAAAATTTAACCAAGAAAACAAAAACTAACAAAGACAAATAAAAATCTCCCCCAATAGACCACACTTAAACTACACAGTGTCCTCAATGTGTCACAATCAGCAGATCAAACAATCAGAACAGTCATCAGATATCGACAAAGTGCAACAAAAGTGAGGAAAAGGGGAGAAGAGAGAAAGAAAACTCCCCTGATCATGGTGGCAGTTGCCAATTTTGGACTTGCAGGGAGGTGTCTTCCACCATTGGATCCAGCCAGGAAGTTTTGAGGAAAAATTGCTTCATCCTCCATATTTTATCAAGCAGGGAAATGTCATCCACAGCCGGATCTAAGAAGCAAAGATTGTTGATGAGCAGGTTCAGCTGGTGCCTATTGATCTTGAAGCTTTTGTCAGTGTTAGCACCTTTATTTTCCACTGTGGGTGTTTGTTGATCAAATTCATTTGTACCTCCTGCAATAGGGTTAGTGCAATGTGGCTCTACAGAAATTTCATGCAGGGGTATAACACCCAATCCCAATTTATCAGACTGAACCTCAGATACATCCTCAGAACATGAATCAATTTCAAAATCACAAGCAATATCAACTACAGACTCAGATTCATGTTCAATGCATGGAGAATAAACATTCGGATGCGACAGCAAAAATTGGTTCTCATCATGCATAGAGGGAAAATTAAAATCAGACTCAACAACAATATAATCATCAGCATACCTCTCAACAACATAATCATCAATATAATCAAATTGAGGTATGCTCACCTCCTCTTCCTTGAAGATTGCTAAAGTGTGGGAAGATGAAGGTAGTCTACCTGGTTCAGGATTACTGCTTATTTCTGCCTGCTCCTCAAAATACTCATCACTCTCCTCAGGTGCAAGGGTATGGACATAGGATAATGGGAAAGTAGATGGCACAGTAGTAAGCTCATGACTCTTCTCCCAATCTTCTATGTTGATGCCACTATCATCATCATCTGGAATCTGAACAGTCTGAAATGGTAACTCTGAATCTTGAGACTGTTCCTCAGTGAGTTGAGTGGCCATCTGCCCTATCTGATCAGTCATACTCTGAATAGCAGCTCCTATTTCTTGCTGGAACTGCATGTTCTCTTGTTGGAACTGAAAGTTCTGCATGGTCATCTGCTCCAACAACTCCTTCAATGTAGGCTCAGAAGTAGAAGGCTGAGGAGCTATTTCGGCAGGAGCACTATACTGCTGACTCTCGTATTGCTGGACTGGTGGAGGCATAAAAGTACTCTGGAATGGTGGTTCTTGATATTGATGCTGTGGAGCATCATACCATCCCAAGGTAGGGTCATTCCATCCAAGACCGTTGCTGTAAGCATATTGCACAGGGGAAAATTTGCTCAGAAACTGATGCTCAAGATATCCCCAATCGGTAACGGATCTCAGAGGAAGAGAGTCTTTCCAATCCTTAGCTGCTCCTTGTAATGAATGCGGAAATGCGCTCAGGAAAATGTAATCAAGAGGGACATCTGGAGGTTTCATTGAAGAGCACATGATGTGGAGCTCCTCCAAATGTCTGTGTGGGCATTCTCCTGCAAAACCATGAAACTTAGGCAGCAAATGTATCAGTCCAGGGGTGAGATCGCAATGAAGATCATCCTCCTTAAGTGAAACCGGCTCACAAAGAGCACTCTCAGAAATTAAAGGATGAGTCATATTGTTCTCAACATAGAAATCAGCAGAATATGAATTATAATCAGAGTAACATGCAGAAGGAGAATCATAATCAGAGGCACTAGCAAAACAAGCAGTATTCACGAAATCAGAATAGGTAGACATGGAAAAAGAAAAATACTAAAAATCACGAAACAAATAAAACACAACACATCTATACATGCAACACGCACACACAAAACAGAACATCACATCACATCACATCACAACACAAGACAAAACACAACACACACAAACACAACAAAAAGACCTAAGACTGAACCGTTGGTCCCCGGCAGCGGCGCCATTTTGATGAGAGGGTCGCACCTCCCAACAAAAGTTGTTTGCAAAATTAATGCAGTATAGTACTAGGAAGTGACTCCTAGGTCGTCTCTCAAGGACCAAATGTGGTTCAGTTTCACGTCAACACGTAAAGGGGGGGGGGGTTTGTGAAAGTTTGTCTGCGGATGAAATTAAAAAGCGTCGAATTAAAATTTCAAAACAGTAAAACGAAATTTAAAACCGTAAAACAAAATTGGTACAGTGAAAACGAAATTACAGCAACACGAAACAATAAAAACAAATCTGGAACAGAAAATAGAAAATTCAGAAAAACGAAAATACAAAAAACAGTAAAAACAGAAAACAACAAAATTCAAATATGGAAACAGAATTAAAATGACAGCAGCAAAATACAACTAACAAAAATACAAAAATTCATTTCAACATATGATATAAAATATTTTAAAGCAAAAGAAATGAAAGACAGTAAAAACTTCTCTACTATGAAATGTGACAAATTCATCTACTAAAAGAAATTAAAAATTGCTAATGCTTAAAGAGGGAAACCACTCCTTGGCCGTGACAATTCTTGATGTTCAAGAAAATTAAACAAAATGCTTCTACTTGGATCCTCTTGGCCGTGACATCATTGGCAAGCAAAGAAAAAAAAATGTCAAAACCTCTTCCTTCCAGACGTGAATTCCCATCTTCTACACACATGCTCCACTCACTTTCCAAAAGCAATCTAAAGCAATTAAGTTGATGTCTATCACCGTGCAGCACTCCAATAATGCTTTACTTTCTAAAAGAAATAGTGAAATGAAAGATTCCATCTAGACCATAACATTATGCACGGCTTTCAACTAAATTAAATGCACTTTTCATTCAATGCAAAATTAAACAACCATTCATCACCGAACAACACAAAAAAAAAGAAAAATAAATACTTGGACAGTAGAATAAAAATAAAATGAGTCAATTTGCTTCAACCTCTAACAGCAAAATAAAGTGAATCCAAAAGATGGGGGAAGGGGGCGTGTGCTCTTTCTTTCAGGCCATGACAGTGTGCTTCCTTCTCTCCCTCCAAACTCTCCGAGAAACATTCAAAAGCAAAGCCAGAAAACCAAAAATCTGAGAAGGTGGCGGCTGCTGTCCTGATTCAGGCCGAGACACCCTCCAAACAAAACTCCATGCTCTTCATTCCAGCACCATTTTTTTTCTTCAGCCGTAGCCTTCCATTCTCTCAACGTGTTGCTGCCAAAAAAATGAAGATCCCCCTAGGTAGCGGCTGCTCCCTCCTTTAAGGCAGTGTCCTTTCCGTGGTGGCTACCGCTCCTCTGAAAACCTGCACCCTTGGACCTGTCAAGCTGCTGGATGCCACCTCTTTTTTTACTGGACGTGCAACACCTCTTCATGCCTGTTGGATGCCTTGTTTCACGTGGTTGAATGTGCTGGAAGCCAAACTCGTGTGCTACTGTTGCTGGACTCCAAAGTTGCTTTGTGCACCGCCTTTCTCAAGCTGCTGGTTGTCACAGCTCCCCTCAGGGCCGTGGAGTAGCTTTCATCTAAGCTGGACGTGAGCTGCTTTCCAAGATGCTACTGGACCATGCCTTAACCGTGCAACCTCTTTTTGCACCCGCATGCTGTTGTTGGACGCTGGACCTGCAACCAAGCTGCTGGATCTGGATTGAAAGGCTTGCTGGACGGGAGCTGCTTGGGTGCTGGACCGTGAAGGCTTTCTTCACGCACCACCTAAGAAAGCTGCTCTGCTGGACGTGTAAAGGTGCGGAATGTGCTGGACCGAAAACTGTGTGGGCCGTGTGCTTCCTTGCTTGTCACACCCTTACTTTAGTGAAGCACCTCCTCAACGTGGCTGCTCTGCTGGTGCAGTTTGCTTCACTTATTTGGACACATTCTGTATTTTGCCAAGGCATTAGCTCTGAACCAAAACCGTTAAGTGGAACGTGGTCCCTCCATCATTTCACTTCTTCAGCACTTTGCATTTTGGAGCTTGCCAACGTGACTTGTCCATGGGCCATGTGCTTTTTTTTTTGTTTATCAATTGAATAATAAAAAGCTGATGTGAAATGAAAAACATGGGGAATAAAATCTGCACATCTCTTCTCCACGTGGGCCGTGTGCTTCAATGTGGGCCCCTCTTCCAAAATTAATTTTCCAATGGACCTTAGCTATTACAAATTCAAGAAAAATATTTATCAACACACAGAATAAATAAATGCAGTGCAAGTTCTTCTAAGCAAACTGTGTGAATGTTTTTCCAAATGTCCCAAATTATTATCCAATAATTTCCCTATAATTAATAATGCAAATAATTAGCTCAAATAATTCAAATTAATTAAAATTTGAATTTCCGATCAAATTAAGCACAATTGGTGAAAACGGGAAAATATCGGACATTTAAGCACAATTCCCTGATTAAATCCGGTACAATAAACTAAGTGAAATTGAGAAAATATTGACTCATCATGGACGAAGTGGAGGAAATGGAGGATGTGGAGGAAGTGGATGAAGTTGATGAAGTTGACGAAGTGGACGAAGTGAACGAAGTAGAGGAAGTGGACGAACGAAGTGGACGAAGGGGACGAAGTGGAGGAACTGAACGAAGTGGAGGAAGTGGAGGAAGTGGACTAAGTGGACGAAGTTGACAAAGTGGACGAAGTTGACAAAGTGGGGGATGTGGCGGAAGTGGACTAAGTGGACTAAGTGGACGAAGTTGACGAAGCGAACGAAGGGGAGGAAGTGGACGAAGTGAACGAAGTGGACGAAGAGGACGAAGTTGACGAAGTGGACGAAGTTGACGAAGTGGACGAAGTTGACGAAGTTGACGAAGGGGACGAAGTTGACGAAGTGGACGAAGTCGAGGAAGTGGAGGAAGTGGACTAAGTGAACTTAGTGGACGAAGTTGACGAAGTGGAGGAAGTGGACGAAGTGAAGGAAGTGGAGGAAGTGGAGGAAGTGGACGAAGTGAACGAAGTTGACGCAGTGGACGAAGTTAACAAAGTGGACGAAGTTGACGAAGTTAACGAAGTGGACGAAGTGTTAGAAGTTGTCGAAGTGGACGAAATGGAGGAAGTTGACAAAGTTGACGAAGTGGACAAAGTTGAGGACGTTGAGGAAGTTGACGAAGTGGACGAAGTGGAGGAAGTTGACGAAGTGGACGAATTGGAGGAAGTGGACGAAGTGGACGAAGTTGAAAAAGTGGACGAAGTTGACGAAGTGGAGGAAGTGGAGGAAGTGGAGGAAATCGAGGAATTGGAGGAAGTAGAGGAAATTGAGGAAGTGGAGGAAGTTGACGATGTGGAGGTAGTGGACGAAGTGGACTAAGTGGACGAAGTTGACGAAATTGGCGAAGTGGACGAAGATGATGAAGTGGACAAAGATGACGAAGTGGAGGAAGTTGACGAAGTGCACGAAGTGGAGGAAATTGACGAAGTGGACGAAGTGGACGAAATGGAGGAAGAGGAGGAAGTCGAGGAAGTGGACGAAGTTGACGAAGTTGAAGAAGTTGACGAAGTGGAGGAAGTGGAGGACGTGGAGGAAGTGGAAGAATTAGAGGAAGTGGACTAAGTTGACGAAGTGGAGGAAGTTGACGAAGTTAACGAGGTGGGGGAAGTTGACGAAGTGGGGGAAGTTGATGAAGTGGACGAAGTGGAGGAAGAGGAGGAAGTCGAGGAAGTGGATGAAGTGGACGAAGTGGAGGAAGTGGAAGAAGTTGACGAACTGGAGGAAGTGGAGGAAGTGGACAAACTGGACGAAGTTGACGAAGTGGACAAAGTGGAGGAAGTGGAGGTAGTGGACTAAGTGGACGAAGTGGACAAAGTGGAGGAAATCGACGAAGTGGACGAAGTGGAGGAAGAGGAGGAAGTTGAGGAAGTGGAGGAAGTGGATGAAGTGGACGAAGTTGACGAAGTTGAAAAAGTTGATGAAGTGGAGGAAGTGGACTAAGTCGACGAATTGGACGAAGTGGAGGAAGTGGACAAAGTAGAGGAAGTTGACGAACGAAGTGGACAACCGAAATGGACGAAGTTAACGATGAGGACGAAGTTGATGAAGTTGACGAAGTTGACGAAGTTGACGAAGTTGACGAAGATGACGAAGTTGACGAAGTGAACGAAGTGGAGGAAGTGGACTAAGTGGCCGAAGTGGACGAAGTTGACGAAATCGAGGAAGTGGAGAAAGTGGAGGAAGTGGAGGAAGTGGAGGAAATGGACGAAGTGGAGGAAGTTGACGAAGTTGAAGAAGTTGACGAAGTGGAGGAAGTGGAGGAAGTGGAGGAAGTGGAGGAAGTGGACAAAGTGGAGGAAGTGGAGGAAGTGTAGGAAGTTGACGAAGTGGAGGAAGTGGAGGAAGTGGAAGAAGTGGAGGAAGTGGAGGAAGTTGACGAAGTTGACGAAGTTGAAGAAGCTGACGAAGTTGACGAAGTTGACGAAGTTGACGAAGTTGAAGAAGTTGACGAAGTTGACGAAGTGGAGGAAGTGGAGGAAGTGGACGAAGTGGAGGAAATGGAGGAAGATGACGAAGTGGAGGAAGTGGACGAAGTGGACAAAGAGGAGGAAGTGGACGAAGTGGAGGAAGTGGACTAAGTCGACGAATTGGACGAAGTGGAGGAAGTGGACGAAGTAGAGGAAGTTGACGAACGAAGTGAACAACCGAAGTGGACGAACAAAGTGGACGTAGTTAACGATGAGGACGAAGTTGATGAAGTTGACGAAGTTGACGAAGATGACGAAGTTGACGAACTGGAGGAAGTGGACTAAGTGGCCGAAGTGGACGAAGTTGACGAAGTGGAGGAAGTGGAGAAAGTGGCGGAAGTGGAGGAAGTGGAGGAAATGGCGAAGTGGAGGAAGTTGACGAAGTTGAAGAAGTTGACGAAGTGGAGGAAGTGGAGGAAGTGGATAAAGAGGAGGAAGTGGATGAAGTGTAGGAAGTTGACGAAGTGGAGGAAGTGGAGGAAGTGGAGGAAGTGGAGGAAGTTGACGAAGTTGACGAAGTTGAAGAAGTTGATGAAGTTGACGAAGTGGAGGAAGTGGAGGAAGTGGACGAAGTGGAGGAAATGGAGGAAGATGACGAAGTGGAGGAAGTGGACGAAGTGGACAAAGTGGAGGAAGTGGAGGAAGTGGAGGAAGTGGACTAAGTCGACGAATTGGACGAACTGGAGGAAGTGGACGAAGTAGAGGAAGTTGACGAACGAAGTGGAGAACCGAAGTGGATGAACGAAGTGGACGAAGTTAACGATGAGGACGAAGTTGATGAAGTTGACGAAGATGACGAAGTTGACGAAGTGAACGAAGTGGATGAAGTAGAGTAAGTAGAGGAAGTGGACGAAGTGAAGGAAGTCGACTAAGTGGTGAAGTGGACGAAGTGGTTGAAGTGGACTAAGTGGACGAAGTTGACGAAGGTTACGAAGTGGACGAAGAGGACAAAGTTGACGAAGTGGACGAGGTGGACGAATTTGACGAAGTTGACGAAGTTGACGAAATGGAAGAAGTGGACGAAGTGGACGAAGTTGAGGAAGTGAACGAAGTGAAGCAAGTTGACAAAGTGGAGGAAGTGGAGGAAGTGGAGGAGGTGGACGAAATGGAGGAAGTGGAGGAAGTGGAGGAAATGGATGAAGTGGAGGAAATGGACTAAGTGGACGAAGTTGACGAAGTTGTTCAAGTGGCGGAAGTGGACGAAGTGGACTAAGTGGACGAAATTGAGGAAGATGACGCAGTGGACGACGTGGACAAAGTTGACGAAGTGGACGAAGCGGACGAAGCGGACGAAGTGGACGAAGTGGACGAAGTGGACGAAGTGGGCGAAGTGGACGAAGTGGACGAAGTGGACGAAGAGGACGAAGTGGACGAAGTTGACGAAGTGGGGGAAGTTGAGGAAGTGGAGGAATTCGACAAAGTTGACGAAATTGGCGAAGTGGATGAAGATGACGAAGTGCAGGAAGTGGAGGAAGTGGAGGAGGTGGAGAAAGTGAACGAAGTGGACGAAGGTGATGAAGTGGACGAAGTTGACGAAGTGGAGGAAGTTGAGGAAGTGCACTAAGTGGACGAAGTGGACGAATTTGACGAAGTAGTCGAAGTTGACGAAGTGCCCGAAGTTGACGAAGTTGATGAAGTGGAAGAAGTGGAGGAAGTGGAGGAAGTGGACTAAGTTGAGGAAGTGGGGCAAGTGGAGGAAGTGGAGGAAGTGGACGAAGTTGACGAAGTTGACAAAGTTGACGAAGTGGACGAAGTGGACGAAGTGAAGGAAGTGGACAAAGTGAAGGAAGTGGATGAAGTAGAGTGCAGGAAGTGGACAAAGTGAAAGAAGTGGACTAAGTGATGAAGTGGCAGAAGTGGACGAAGTGGTTGAAGTGGACTAAGTGGACGAAGTTGACGAAGGTTACGAAGTGAAGGAAGAGGACAAAGTTGACGAAGTGGACGAGGTGGACGAATTTGACGAAGTTGACGAAGTTGACGAAATGGATGAAGTTGACGAAGGGGAGGAAGTGGAGGAAATGGAGGAAGTGGAGGAAGTGGAGGAAGTGGAGGAAATGGAGGAAGTGAAGGAAGTAGACTAAGTGGACGAAATTGAGGAAGTTGACGCAGTGGACGAAGTGGACGAAGTTGACGACGTGGACGAAGTCGATGAAGAGGACGAAGTTGACGAAGTGGAGGAAGTTGAGGAAGTGGAGGAAATGGAGGAAATCGAGGAATTGTACAAAGTTGACGAAATTGGCGAAGTGGACGAAGATGACGAAGTGGAGGAAGTGGAGAAAGTGAACGAAGTGGACGAAGGTGACGAAGTGGACGAACTGGACGAAATTGATGAAGTGGACGAACTGGACGAAATTGGCGAAGTTGACGAAGATGACGAAGTGGAGGAAGTGGAGGAAGTGGAGGAAGTGCAAGAAGTGGAGGAAGTGGACGAACTGAACGAAGTGGACGAATTGAACGAAGTGGACGAAGTTGACGAAGTGGACGAAGTGGAGGAAGTGGAGGAAGAGGAGGAAGTTGAGGAAGTGGATGAAGTGGACGAAGTTGACGAAGTTGAAGAAGTTGACGAAGTAGAGGAAGTGGAGGAAGTGGACGAAGTGGACAGAGTGGACGAAGTTGACAAAGTGGACAAAGTGGAGGAAGTGGAGGAAGTGGACTAACTGGACGAAGTGGACGAAGTGGAGGAAGTGGATGAAGTGGACGAAGTGGACAAAGTTGAAGAAGTTGACGAAGTGGAGGAAGTAGAGGAAGTGGAGGAAGTTGACGAAGTGGAGGAAATGGACGATATTGACGAAGTGCACAGAGTGGAGGAAGTGGACGAAGTGGACAAAGTGGACGAAGTTGACAAAGTGGACAAAGTAGAGGAAGTGGAGGAAGTGGACTAACTGGACGAAGTGGACGAAGTGGAGGAAATTGACGAAGTGGAGGAAGTGGATGAAGTGGACGAAGTGGACAAAGTTGAAGAAGTTGACGAAGTGGAGGAAGTGGAGGAAGTGGAGGAAGTTGACGAAGTGGAGGAAATGGACGATGTTGACGAAGTGCACAAAGTGGAGGAAGTGGACGAAGTGGACAAAGTGGACGAAGTTGACAAAGTGGACAAAGTAGAGGAAGTGGAGGAAGTGGAATAACTGGACGAAGTGGAGGAAATTGACGAAGTGGAGGAAGTGGATGAAGTGGACGAAGTGGACAAAGTTGAAGAAGTTGACGAAGTGGAGGAAGTGGAGGAAGCGGAGGAAGTGGAGGAAGTGGAGGAAGTTGACGAAGTGGAGGATATGGACGATGTTGACGAAGTGCACAAAGTGGAGGAAGTGGAGGAAGTGGACAAAGTAGACGAATTGGACGAAGTGGAGGAAGTGGACGAATTAGAGGAAATTGACGAACGAAGTGGACGAAGTTAACGATGAGAACGAAGTTGACGAAGTTGATAAAGTTGACGAAGTTGACGAAGTGGACGAAGTGAACGAAGTGGAGGAATGGGACTAGGTGGGCGAAGTGGACGAAGTTGACCAAGTTGACAAAGTGAAGGAAGTGGAGTTAGTGGAGGAAGTGGACAAAGTGGAGGAAGTGGACGAAGTGGAGGAAGTTGACGAAATTGACGAAGTGGATGAAGTGGAGGTAATGGAGGAAGTGGAGAAAGTGAAGGGAGTGGACTAAATGGTGAAGTGGAGGAAGTGGACGAAGTGGAGGAAGTGGACTAAGTGGACGAAGTTGAGGAAGTGGACGAAGTGGACGAAGTGGACGAAGTGGACAAAGTTGACGAAGTGCACGAAGTGGACGACCTGGACGAAGTGGACGAAGTTAACGTAGTGGACGAAGTTGACAAACTAGACGAACGAAGTGGACGAAGTTGACGAAGTGAACAAAGTGGAGGAAGTGGACTAAGTGGACTAAGTGGATGAAGTGGACGAAGTTGACGAAGAGGACGAAGTGGAGGAAGTGGAGGAAGTGGAGGATGTGGACGAAGTTGATGAAGTGGACGAACTGGATGAAGTGGACGAAGTAGACGAAGTGGACGATGTGGACGAAGTGGACGAAGAGGACGAAGTGGACGAAGTTGACGAAGTGGATGAAATTGACGAAGTTGACGAAGTGAACAAAGTGGAGGAAGTAGAGGAAGTGGACTAAGTGGACGAAGTGGACCAAGTTGACGAAGTTGACGAAGAGGACGAAGTTGAGGAAGTGGAGGAAGTGGCGGAAGTGCAGGATGAGGACGAAGTGGACGAAGTTGACGAAGTGGACGAAGTTGACGAAGTAGAGGAAGTGGACGAAGTAGAGGAAGTTGGCGAAGAGGAGGAAGTGGACGAAGTGGAGGTAGTGGACGTAGTGGACGAAGTGGAGGTAGAGGACGAAGTGGACGAAGTTCAAGATGTGGACAAAGTTGACAACGTTGACGAAGTTAAGGAAGTGGACGAAGTTGACGAAGTAGACAAACGAAGTGGACGAAGTGCCCGAAGTTGACGAAGTCGACGATGTGAACGAAGTGGAGGAAGTGGAGGAAGTTGACTAAGTGGAGAAGTGGACGATGTTGACGAAGAGGACGAAGTGGAGGAAGTGGAGGATATGGACGAAGTTGACGAAGTGGACGAAGTCGACGAAGTTGACGAAGTGGACGAAGTTGACGAAGTGGAGCAAGTGGACGAAGTTGACGAAGTTGATGAAGTGGAAGAAGTGGAGGAGGTAGAGGAAGTGGAGGAAGTGGAGTAAGTTGACGAAGTGGAGGAAGGGGAGGAAGTGGAGGAAGTGGAGGAAGTGGAGGAAGTGGAGGAAGTGGAGAAAGTGGAGGAAGTGGAGGAGGTGGACGAAGTTGACAAAGTTGACAAAGTTGACAAAGTTGACGAAGTGGATGAAGTAGAGTAAGTAGAGGAAGTGGACGAAGTGAAGGAGGTGGACTAAGTAATGAAGTGGCAGAAGTGGACGAAGTGGTTGAAGTGGACTAAGTGGACGAAGTTGACGAAGGTTACAAAGTGGACGAAGAGGACAAAGTGGACGAGGTGGACGAATTTGACGAAGTTGACAAAGTTGACGAAATGGATGAAGTTGACGAAGTGGACGAAGTTGAGGAAGTGGAGGATGTGGAGGAAGTTGACAAAGTGGAGGAAGTGGAGGAAGTGGAGGAGGTGGAGGAAATGGAGGAAGTGGAGGAAGTGGAGTAAATGGAGGAAATGGAGGAAATGGACTAAGTGGACGAAGTTGACGAAGTTGTTGAAGTGGCGGAAGTGGAGGAAGTGGAGGAAGTGGACTAAGTGGACGAAATTGAGGAAGTTGACGCAGTGGACGAAGTGGACAAAGTTGATGAAGTGGACTGAACTGGACGAAGTGGACGACGTGGACGACGTGGACGAAGTGGACGACGTGGACGAAGTTGACGAAGTGGAGGAAGTTGAGGAAGTGGTGGAAATGGAGGAAATGGAGGAATTGGACAAAGTTGACGAAATTGGCGAAGTGGACGAAGATGACGAAGCGTAGGAAGTGGAGGAAGTGGAGGAAGTGGAGGAAGTGGAGGAAGTGGAGAAAGTGAACGAAGTGGACGAAGGTGACGAAGTGGACGAAGTGGATGAAGTGGAGGAAGTGGAGGAAGTGCACTAAGTGGACGAAGTTGACGAAATTGGCGAAGTGGACGAAGATGACGAAGTGGAGGAAGTGGAGGAAGTAGAGGAAGTGGAGGAAGTGGACGAACTGAACGAAGTGGACGAAGTTGACGAAGTGGAGGAAGTTGACGAAGTGAACGAAGTGGACGAAATGGAGGAAGTTGCCGAAGTGGACGAAGTGGACGAAATGGAGGAAGAGGAGGAAGTTGAGGAAGTGGACGAAGTGGACGAAGTTGAAGAAGTTGACGAAGTGGAGGAAATGGAGGAACTGGAGGAAGTGGAGGAACTGGAGGAAGTGGAGGAAGTGGAGGAAGTGGAGGAAGTGGACTAAGTGGACTAAGTGGACGAAGTTGACGAAATTGACGAAGTGTGGGAAGTTGACGAAGTGGGGGAAGTTGACGAAGTGGAGGAAATTGACGAAGTTGACGAACTGGACGAAGTGGAGGAAGAGGAGGAAGTTGAGGAAGTGGAGGAAGTGGATGAAGTGGACGAAGTTGACGAAGTTGAAGAAGTTGACGAAGTGGACGAAGTGGACAAACTGGACGAAGTTGACAATGTGGACAAAGTTGAGGAAGTGGAGGAAGTGGACTAAGTGGACGAAGTGGACGAAGTGGAGGAAATTGACGAAGTGGAGGAAGAGGAGGAAGTTGAGGAAGTGGAGGAAGTGGATGAAGTGGACGAAGTTGAAGAAGGTGACGAAGTGGAGGAAGTGGAGGAAGTGGACGAAGTGGAGGAAGTTGACGAAGTGGAGGAAATGGACGAAGTTGACGAACTGCACAAAGTGGAGGAAGTGGACAAACGAAGTGGATGAAGTTAACGATGAGGAGGTAGTTGACGAAGTTGATGAAGTTGACGAAGTTGACGAAGTGGACGAAGTGAACGAAGTGGAGGAAGTGGACTAACTGGGCGAAGTGGACGAAGTTGACGAAGTGGATGAAGTGGAGAAAGTGGAGGAGGTGGAGGTAATGGACGAAGTGGAGGAAGTTGACGAAGTTGAAGAAGTTGATGAAGTGGAGGAAGTGGAGGAAGTGGACAAAGTGGAGGAAGTGGATGAAGTGGATGAAGTGGAGGAAGTTGACGAAGTTGACGAAGTGGACGAAGTGGAGGTAATGGAGGAAGTGGAGGAAAGTGAAGGGAGTGGACTAAGTGGTGAAGTGGAGGAAGTGGAGAAAGTGGACAAAGCGGAGGAAGTGGACTAGGTGGACGAAGTTGAGGAAGTTGTTGAAGTGGACGAAGTGGAGAGAGTTGACGAAGTGCACGAAGTGGACGACCTGGACGAAGTGGACGAAGATGACGTAGTGGACGAAGTTGGCGAACTGGACGAACGAAGTGGACGAAGTGGACGAAGTTGACGAAGAGGACGGAGTGGAGGAAGTGGAGGAAGTGGAGGATGTGGACGAAGTTGATGAAGTCGACGAAGTGGACGAAGTGGATGAAGTGGACGAAGTGGAGGATGTGGACGAAGTGGACGAAGAGGACGAAGTGGTCAAAGTTGACGAAGTGGACGAAATTGACGAAGTTGACGAAGTAAACGAAGTGGAGGAAGTGGCGGAAGTGGACTAAGTGGACGAAATGGACCAAGTTGACGAAGTTGACGAAGAGGACAAAGTTGAGGAAGTGGAGGAAGTGGCGGAAGTGGAGGAAGTGGAGGAAGTGGACGAAGTGGACTAAGTTGACGAAGTGGAGGAAGTGGAGGAAGTGGAGTATGTGGACGAAGTTGACAAAGTTGACGAAGTGGATGAAGTAGAGTAAGTGGAGGAAGTGAACGAAGTGAAGGAAGTGGACTAAGTGGTGAAGTGGCAGAAGTGGACGAAGTGGTTGAAGTGGACTAAGTGGACGAAGTTGACCAAGGTTACGAAGTGGACGAAGAGGACAAAGTTGACGAAGTGAACGAGGTGGACGAGGTGGACGAATTTGACGGAGTTGACGAAGTTGACGAAATGGATGAAGTTGACGAAGTGGATGAAGTTGAGGAAGTGGACGAAGTGTAGGAAGTTGACAAAGTGGAGGAAGTGGAGGAGGTGGAGGAAATGGAGGAAGTGGAGGAAGTGGACTAAGTGGACGAAATTGACGAAGTTGTTGAAGTGGCGGAAGTGGACGAAGTGGAGGAAGTGGAGGAAGTGGACGAAATTGAGGAAGTTGACGCAGTCGACGAAGTGGACGAAGTGGACGAAGTGGACGAAGTCGACGACATGGACGAAGTGGACAAAGAGGACGAAGTGGACGAAGTGGACGTCCTGGACGAAGAGGACGAAGTGGACGAAGTTGACGAAGTGGAGGAAGTTGAGGAAGTGGAGGAAATGGTGGAAATGGACGAAGTTGACGAAATTGGCGAAGTGGACGAAGATGACGAAGTGGAGGAAGTGGACGAAGTGGAGGAAGTGGAGAAAGTGAACAAAGTGGACGAAGGGGACGAAGTGGACGAAGTGGAGGAAGTGGAGGAAGTGCACTAAGTGGACGAAGTTGACGAAATTGGCGAAGTGGACGAAGATGACGAAGTGCAGGAAGTGGAGGAAGTGGAGAAAGTGCAGGAAGTGGAGGAAGTGGACGAACTGAACGAAGTGGACGAAGTTGACGAAGTGGACGAATAGGAAGATGTTGATGAAGTGGACGAAGTTGACGAAGTGGAGGAGGTTGATGAAGTGAACGAAAGGGACGAAGTGGAGGAAATTGATGAAGTGGACGAAGTGGACGAAATAGAGGAAGAGGTGGAAGTTGAGGAAGTGGAGGAAGTGGACGAAGTTGACGAAGTCGACGAAGTTGACGATGTTGAAGAAGTTGACGAAGTGGAGGAAGTGGAGGAAGTGGAGGAAGTGGACTAAGTGGACGAAGTGGAGGAGGTTGACGAGGTGGGGGAAGTTGACGAAGTGGAGGAAATTAACGAAGTGGACGAACTGGGCGAAGTGGACGAAGTGGAGGAAGAGCAGGAAGTGGAGGAAGTGGATAAATTGTATGAAGTTGACGAAGTTGAAGAATTTGATGAAGTGGAGGAAGTGGAGGAAGTGGACAAAGTGGAGGAAGTGGAGGAAGTGGAGGAAGTGGACTAAGTGGACGAAGTGGACGACGTGGAGGAAATTGACGAAGTGGACGAAGTGGAGGAAGAGGAGGAAGTTGAGGAAGTGGAGGAAGTGGATGAAGTGGACGAAGTGGACGAAGTTGAAGAAGTTGACGAAGTGGAAGAAGTGGAGGAAGTGGACGAAGTGGACGAAGTGGACGAAGTGAAGGAAGTTGACGAAGTGGAGGAAGTGGACGAACTTGACGAAGTCGACAAAGTGGAGGACGTGGAGCAAGTGGATTAAGTGGACGAATTCGACGAAGTGGAGGAAGTGGACGAAGTAGAGGAAGTTGACGAACGAAGTGGACGAACGAAGTGGATGAAGTTAACAATGAGGACGAAGTTGACGAAGTTGAGGAAGTTGATGAAGTTGACGAAGTGGAGGAAGTGGAGAAAGTGGAGGAAGCGGAGGAAATGGACGAAGTGGAGGAAGTTGAAGAAGTTGACGAAGTTGACGAAGTTGACGAATTGGAGGAAGTGGAGGAAGTGGAGGAAGTGGAGGAAGTGGAGGAAGTGGAGGAAGTGGAGGAAGAGGAGGAAGTGGACAAAGTGGAGGAAGTGGACGAAGTGGAGGAAGTTGACGAAGTGGACGAAGTGGAGGAAATGGAGGAAGTGGAGGAAGTGAAGGGAGTGGACTAAGTGGTGAAGTGGAGGAAGTGGACGAAGTGGAGGAAGTGGACTAAGTGGACGAAGTTGAGGAAGTGGACGAAGTGGACAAAGTTGACCAAGTGGACGAAGTGGACAACCTGGACGAAGTGGACGAAGTTGACGAACTGGAGCAAATGGAGGAAGTGGAGGAAGTGAAGGGAGTGGACTAAGTGGTGAAGTGGAGGAAGTGGAGGAAGTGGAGGAAGTGGACTAAGTGGACGAAGTTGAGGAAGTGGACGAAGTGGACAAAGTTGACCAAGTGGACGAAGTGGACGAAGTTGACGTAGTAGACGAAGTTGACGAACTGGACGAACCTGACGAAGTCGACGAAGTGGAGGAAGTGGACTAGGTGGACTAAGTGGACAAAGTTGCCGAAGAGGACGAAGTGGAGGAAGTGGAGGATGTGGACGAAGTCGCCGAAGTATACGAAGTGGATGAAGTGGACAATGTGGACGAAGTGGACGAAGAGGACGAAGTTGACGACGTAGACAAAATTGACAAAGTTAACGAAGTTAACGAAGTGGAGGAAGTGGACTAAGTGGACGAAGTGGACCATGTTGACGAAGTTGACGAATTTGACGAAGACGACGAAGTTGAGGAAGTGGAGGAAGTGGCGGAAGTGCAGGATGTGGACGAAGTTGACGAAGTGGATGAAGTTGACGAAGTGGACGACGTTGACGAAGTAGAGGAAGTGGAGGAAGTGGAGGAAGTGGAGGAAGTGGACGAAGTTGACGAAGTGGAGGATGTGGAGGAAGTGGAGGAAGTTGACGAAGTGGAGGAAGTGGAGGAAGTGGAGGTAGTGGAACGTAGTGGACGAAGTGGAGGAAGAGGACGAAGTGGACGAAGTTGAAGATGTGGACGAAGTTGACAAAGTTGACGAAGTTGACGAAGTGGACGAAGTTGACGAAGTTGACGAAGTGGACAAAGTTGACGAAGTAGACGAACGAAGTGGACGAAGTCGACGAAGTGAACAAGTGGAGGAAGTGGGGGAAGTGGACTAAGTGGAGAAGTGGAGGAAGTGGAGGATGTGGAGGATGTTGACGAAGTGGACGAAGTGGACGAAGTGGACGAAGTTGACGAAGTTGACGAAGTGGACGAAGTTGAGGAATTTGATGAAGTGGAAGAAGTGGAGGAAGTGGAGGAAGTGGAGTAAGTTGACGAAGTGGAGGAAGTGCAGGAAGTGGAGGAAGTGGAGGAAGTGGACGAAGTTGACAAAGTTGACGAAGTGGATGAAGTAGAGTAAGTGGAGGAAGTGGACGAAGTGAAGGAAGTGGACTAAGTGGTGAAGTGGCAGAAGTGGACGAAGTGGTTGAAGTTTACTAAGTAGACGAAGTTGATGAAGGTTACGAAGTGGACGAAAAGGACAAAGTTGACGAAGTGGACGAGGGGGACGAATTTGACGAAGTTGACCAAGTTGACGAAATGGATGAAGTTGATGGAGTGTACGGAGTTGAGGAAGTGGACGAAGTGGAGGAAGTTGACAAAGTGGAGGAAGTGGAGGAGGTGGAGGAAATGGAGGAAGTGGAGGAAATGCAGGAAGTGGAGGAAGTGGACTAAGTGGACGAAGTTGTTGAAGTGGAGGAAGTGGACGAAATGGAGGAAGTGGACTAAGTGGACGAAATTGAGGAAGTTGACGCAGTGGACGAAGTTGTTAAAGTTGACGAAGTGGACGAAGTGGACGACATGGACGAAGTGGACGAAGAGGACGAAGTGGACGAAGTTGACGTAGTGGACGAAGTTGACGTAGTGGACGAAGTTGACGAACTGGACGAACGAAGTGGACGAAGTTGATGAAGTTGACGAAGTGAACAAAGTGGTCTAGTGGAGGAAGTGGACTAAGTGGGCGAAGTGGACGAAGTTGACGAAGAGGATGAAGTGGAGGAAGTGGAGGATGTGGACGAAGTTGACGAGGAGGACGAGGTGGACGAGGTGGACGAGGTGGACGAGGTGGACGAGGTGGACGAGGTGGACGAAGTGGACGAAGTAGACGAAGAGGACGAAGTGGACGAGGTGGACGAAGAGGACGAAGTGGACGAAGTGGACGAAGTGGATGAAGTGAAGGAAGTGGACTAAGTGGTGAAGTGGCAGAAGTGGACGAAGTCGTTGAAGTTTATTAAGTGGACGAAGTTGACGAAGTGGAGGGAATGGAGGAAGTGGCGGAAGTGAGGAAGAGGAGGAAGTGGAGGAAGTGGAGGAAGAGGACGAAGTGGATTAAGTGGACGAAGTGGACGAAGTGGACGAACTGGACGAAGTGGATGAAGTGAAGGAAGTGGACTAAGTGGTGAAGTGGCAGAAGTGGACGAAGTCGTTGAAGTTTATTAAGTAGACGAAGTTGACGAAGGTTACAAAGTGGACGAATAGGACAAAGTTGACGAAGTGGACGAGGTGGAGGAATTTGACGAAGTTGACCAAGTTGAAGAAATGGCTGAAGTTGACGGAGTGGACGGAGTTGAGGAAGTGGACGAAGTGGACGAAGTTGACATAGTGGAGGAAGTGGAGGAGGTGGAGTGATGAGAGGGTCGCACCTCCCACAAAAGTTGTGCATAAAAGAATGCAGTATAGACTAGGCAGTGACTCCTAGGTCGTCTCACAAGGACCAATATTGCGGTTCAGTCTCAGATCACACACGGAAAAAGGGGGGGTTTTGTGATTTTTTTTTGGTTGCGGTAAAATTAAATTAAACTGGAAATTAAATAAAACATGACCGAATATAATTGAAAGCATTAAAGTTCATGAAAACTTTTAAAGAAAACAATACAATAGATAAATATTCAAACACAATTCACCACCAAAAAGAAGAAAATCAATTCAACCTATAATGTAAACCATTCTTAGGCAAAGAAATGAAAGAAATTAAATTTTTCTCTACCATTAACCGTGACTCATGTGCTTCATTCTCTAAGAAAACCAAGTCAGCCACACTAATTTCCTCCCCTGCAAAGTGTTAATTCCAAAAATAAAAGTGGGGTAGCTTTTCTCATTTCTCATTCAGCTCAACAACGTGCTGCTTTCTCCACTTAATCACCACTCTATTCTCACCAAAACTATCTTCTCCTCTTTGCTTCCAACCGTGGCAGCACGTGCTTTCTCATCCAGCGGCACCTTTAAATTAACTTTCTCCTCTTCCCAAAATCATTTACTTCCTTGCCTTTATCCACCTTCCCGTGCACACTACCTACTCCCATCAAATGAAAAATTCTCAGAGAAATAAAAGCAATGCTTCACGTGGCAGCTGCACCAAGCCGTGACATCACTCTTCTACCTAATCTACTCCTTCATTGCATAAATCAAAAAAACATTCTCCTTTCTTCCGGCATGACCCAAAATACCGTGTATTTCTCATTTTAATTGAAAGAAAATAAAAGAAATCCGCTGCACCGCTTCTGCCTCCAACTCATCATCAAACGTGCTACTCTCCACCAAAAAGCATTTCTCCTCCCTCATCCATTCTCCGTGATTTCACTGCACACATCCAATACTGCACACACCCAACCTCTTCTCCCTCTGAACGATTAAATATTGCTTTTCAAAGTGGAATAAATGCTTCCAATGACCGAACCCCTGTGATGGGACGTGCACACCACTTCATCCAATCAACATGCTCCTTCTTATAATCACTTCTTCATTTCTCGTGCTGCACTTCTTCCAGCTCCACCTAATCACTTCTTCCAGCTCCACCTAATCACTTCTTCCAGCTCCACCTAATCACTTCTTCATATGCACACTACTGCCCCAGTAATCACCGTGCTCACCACACACCTTCCATCCATGATTAAAAGCAACGCTGGAAGAAAAATAAAAACATTGTGTGAAGGAAGAAAATTGAGTGCGTGAAGTTGGAATAAAAATTAGAATTTCTTTGATTCCTCAATCACGTAACAGTTGCACACTTTCTACCATTGAAAAATAAAAAAGACGTTCAAATAAAAAAAATCCATGAGGGTGGCGGCTGAACCACATACGTCCAACAGCCCCCTTTCAAAATGAAATGTGCTTTTCTTTTATGTGGGAGGCAGTTGCCCTAGGCCGAGACACCCCTCCCTCCAAGTTGTCCTCTGCTAGGTGTGTTTCTCTTTTTCTGGATGGACTCCCGAGTTACTGTGTGCACCGCCTGTTGCTTGCGGATGAAAGCTGGACTGCTCCGTGTGCACATCCCGTGACTCCATGTTTCCAAGCTGGAATGCTGGATGCACCCCCCCTGCTTCCCATGTGGCTGCTTTTGCTTCTTTTGGGTGCATATACAAAGATCTCTTCTCCACGTGGGCCGTGTGTGTTTCAATGTGGTGACCCCTTTCACATTCAAGACCATTTTCATGTCCAAACCCATTTGCATTTTTGGATGCTGCCAGATTTTTCTCGGTCCAGTTGTCATTTTCATTTTCATTTTTTTTTTTTAAAACCTTCAAATATCCCAAATTGTATTTCCAAATTTTCCCTGTAATTTATAGTGCAAATAATTAGCTTAGACAATTCAAATTAATCAAAATTAGAATTACTAGTCAATTAAACACAATTGGTGAAAACGGGAAAATATCGGACATTTAAGCACAATTCCCTGATTAATTCTAGCACAATAAACTAAGTGAAGTGAATTAGATATCGACTCATCAAAATAGACCACACTTAGTCTTTTGCACTCCTGGACAAAATCAAGACGCAGATCAAGGAATAGTTCAAAGGACTTTTAGGAAGGTGACACAGACTCAGCATACAGAAAACAAAGACTCTACAAGGACAGAAACAGAATTACACAGTTCTCCAGGAATCTGGACAGAGAAAGGAAGTAGACAATATCCAACACAGAATCAATCAGAGAAAGCAGATACTCATGAAATCATCCAAGCAATTCAAGACATGGCAAAATGATCAATCAGCTCAAGAGGTGAATCAAAAGCAACAAAACCTCACAGATGCACTATCACTGTATCTCTCAAGTGTCTCAGGTAAAGAATTTCAACTCAATGCACTCAAGAAAGCAAGCAACAATAGACTTGGCAAGCCTCTAATATCAACACTCAAACACATGCATGTTCAAATCAAAAGGTCTTTTATGGGTGTAATGGGGCCAAGGACAAGGGAGGATAAATATGGATGAGAAGTTACAAACCAAAAGAAATAGAGGAGCAATGGGGAACAAGTGTAAACACAGTCAACTCACACCCAAAACCTCTAATTCAATCCTCTTCTTGACTTCATTATTCACAAATTTTTTTTATTTTTTTTTTCTCATTTTTCTCTACTTTTTTTTTTCATCCTGTCTCTTTCCTTTTCCCTCTTTTCAAAACAAAATTGTAAAAGACAAGATACACATATATTTACCAAAACAAAACAAGAAGAGGAGCCAACTAGCCATTTCATCAGAATCCCCAAGGAGACCACACTTGTTCCCAAAACATTTCCAAAGCTCCAAAATTCCCTAAGGTTAAGGTAATCATGGTGTTTCACTTAGGGCCAGTGTATGAGCTTCAAAACAAAGAAATGAGGAAAGTATAGGCTCAAAAAGGGTTTTCAAAGAATCAGAGCAAGGTAAGCTTATTTGGCTAGAGAGGCCCAAAAACAAAACTGCCTTTATCACTTCCAAACATGCATATCAATCAAGAATTATCAACAAGAGTCAAGCCAAGGCATATGCGCAAGCAATCAAGAGACGTATCACACACAAGAAAGAACATAAAGTGGCTCAAATCTCACACAGGGTAATTGTCACAATCAATTCAACCTCTCAAACATCATAATCATCTTCCCAAGCAGAGAAAAGCAAGGATTTCAAACAAATCAGAGTATCAATGAAGTGAAAGACACATCTACAACCTAAACAAAGTCCAGAAATCAAGAGAAACATGTAAAACTGTACACAAAACAAAACCAAAACTTACCTAGAAAAGAAAAAATTTAACACGGAAAACAAAAACTAACGAAGAAAAATCAGAATCCCCCCCAATAGACCACACTTAAACTACACAGTGTCCTCAATGTGTCATAATCATAAGATCAGAAATCATAACAGTCAACAGATCATGGACAAGTGCAATAAAAGTAGGGAAAGGGGGAGAAGAGAGAAAGAAAACTCCCCTGATCATGGTGGCAGTTGCCAATTTTGGACTTTCAGGGAGATGTCTTCCACCACAGGATCCAGCAAGGAAGTTTTGAGGAAGAATTGCTTCATCCTCCAGATTTGATCTAGCAGGGAGATACCATCCACAGCTGGATCTAAGAAGTGATTGTTGATGAGCAGGTTCAACAGGTGCTTATTGATCTTGAAGCTTTTGTTAGTGTGAGCACCTTTGTTGTCTACTGTGGGTGTTTGTTGATCAAATTCATGTGTACCTCCTGCAACATGGTTAGTGCGATGTGTCTCCAAAGAAATGATATGCAGGGGTATAACACCCAATCCTAGTGTAACAGACTGAACCTCTGATACATCCTCAGAACATGAATCAATTTCAAAATCACAAGTAATATCAACGACAGACTCAGATTCATGTTCAATGCATGGAGAATAAACATTCGGATGCGACATCAAAAATTGGTTCTCATCATGCATAGAGGGAAAATTAAAATCAGACTCAACAACAATACAATCATCAGCATACCTCTCAACAACATAATCATCAACATAATCAAATTGAGGTATGCTTACCTCCTCTTCCTTGAAGATTGCTAAAGTGTGGGAAGATGAAGGTGGTCTACCTGGTTCAGGGTTACTGCTTATCTCTGCCTGCTCCTCAAAATACTCATCACTCTCCTCAGGTGCAAGAGTAGGGACATAGGATAATGGGAAAGTAGATGGCACAATAGTAAGCTCATGACTCTGTTCCTCATCTCCTATGTCGATGGCACTGACATCTTGAAATTGTTCCTGATTAAGTTGTGTGGCCATCTGCCCTATCTGGTCATTCAAGTTCTGAATGGACGCTCTGGTCTCTTGCTGAAACTGCAGGTTCTGTATGGTCAACTGCTCCAACAACTCCTGCAATGTAGGCTCAGAAATAGAAGGCTGAGGAGCTGTTTCGGCAGAAGCATCATATTGCTGACTCTGGTATTGCTGGACTGGTGGAGGCATACAAGTACTCTGGAATGGTGGTTCTTGACAATGATGCTGTGGAGCATTATACCATCCTAAGGTAGGGTCATTCCATCCAAGACCGTTGCTGTAAGCATATTGCACAAGGGAAAATTTGCTCAGAAACTGATGCTCAAGATATCCCCAATCGGTAACGGATCTCAGAGGAAGAGAGTCTTTCCAATCCTTAGCTGCTCCTTGTAATGAATGCGGAAATGCGCTCAAGAAAATGTAATCAAGAGGGACATCTGGAGGCTTCATTGAAGAGCACATGATGTGGAGCTCCTCCAAATGTCTGTGTGGGCATTCTCCTGCAAAACCATGAAACTTAGGCAACAAATGTATCAGTCCCGAGGTGAGATCGCAATGTAAATCATCATCCTTAAGTGAAACCGGCTCACAAAGAGCATTCTCAGAAATTAGAGGATGAGTCATATTGTTCTCAACATAGAAATCAGCAGAATATGAATTACAATCAGAGTAACATGCAGAAGGAGAATCATAATCAGAGGCACTAGCAAAACAAGCAGTATTCACGAAATCAAAATAGGTAGACATGGAAAAAGAAGAATACTAAAAATCACGAAACAAATAAAACACAACACATTTATACATGCAACACGCACACACAAAACAAAACATCACATCACATCACATCACATCACAACACAAGACAAAACACAACACACACAAACACAACAAAAACCTAAGACCGAACCATTGGTCCCCGGCAACGGCGCCATTTTGATGAGAGGGTCGCACCTCCCACAAAAGTTGTGCATAAAAGAATGCAGTATAGACTAGGCAGTGACTCCTAGGTCGTCTCACAAGGACCAATATTGCGGTTCAGTCTCAGATCACACACGGAAAAAGGGGGGGTTTTGTGATTTTTTTTTGGTTGCGGTAAAATTAAATTAAACTGGAAATTAAATAAAACACGACCGAATATAATTGAAAACATTAAAGTTCATGAAAACTTTTAAAGAAAACAATACAATAGATAAATATTCAAACACAATTCACCACCAAAAAGAAGAAAATCAATTCAACCTATAATGTAAACCATTCTTAGGCAAAGAAATGAAAGAAATTAAATTTTTCTCTACCATTAACCGTGACTCATGTGCTTCATTCTCTAAGAAAACCAAGTCAGCCACACTAATTTCCTCCCCTGCAAAGTGTTAATTCCAAAAATAAAAGTGGGGTAGCTTTTCTCATTTCTCATTCAGCTCAACAACGTGCTGCTTTCTCCACTTAATCACCACTCTATTCTCACCAAAACTATATTCTCCTCTTTGCTTCCAACCGTGGTAGCACGTGCTTTCTCATCCAGCGGCACCTTTAAATTAACTTTCTCCTCTTCCCAAAATCATTTACTTCCTTGCCTTTATCCACCTTCCCGTGCACACTACCTACTCCCATCAAATGAAAAATTCTCAGAGAAATAAAAGCAATGCTTCACGTGGCAGCTGCACCAAGCCGTGACACCACTCTTCTACCTAATCTACTCCTTCATTGCATAAATCAAAAAAACATTCTCCTTTCTTCCGGCATGACCCAAAATACCGTGTATTTCTCATTTTAATTGAAAGAAAATAAAAGAAATCCGCTGCACCGCTTCTGCCTCCAACTCATCATCAAACGTGCTACTCTCCACCAAAAAGCATTTCTCCTCCCTCATCCATTCTCCGTGATTTCACTGCACACATCCAATACTGCACACACCCAACCTCTTCTCCCTCTGAACGATTAAATATTGCTTTTCAAAGTGGAATAAATGCTTCCAATGACCGAACCCCTGTGATGGGACGTGCACACCACTTCATCCAATCAACATGCTCCTTCTTATAATCACTTCTTCATTTCTCGTGCTGCACTTCTTCCAGCTCCACCTAATCACTTCTTCCAGCTCCACCTAATCACTTCTTCATATGCACACTACTGCCCCAGTAATCACCGTGCTCACCACACACCTTCCATCCATGATTAAAAGCAACGCTGGAAGAAAAATAAAAACATTGTGTGAAGGAAGAAAATTGAGTGCGTGAAGTTGGAATAAAAATTAGAATTTCTTTGATTCCTCAATCACGTAACAGTTGCACACTTTCTACCATTGAAAAATAAAAAAGACGTTCAAATAAAAAAAATCCATGAGGGTGGCGGCTGAACCACTGATGAGTCAATATTTTCTCAATTTCACTTAGCTTATTGTACCGAATTTAATTAGGGAATTGTGCTTAAATGTCCAATATTTTTCCATTTTTCCTAATTGTGCTTAATTTGATCAGAAATTCTTATTTTAATTAATTTGAATTATTTGAGCTAATTATTTGCATTATTAATTGTAGGGAAATTGTTGGATAAATTTTGGGACATTAAAGAAAAATGCCACATCAATTATATTTTAAACTAAAATGATAAAGGAGGTGCAGATTTCATTTTTGGGGGTGCACATGGAGATGGACTTTCTTAAAAGAAAGCACACGCGGACAATAGGATTCATTTGGGCTTGGAGAGGATGTGCTGGATGGAATGAAGGGGTTGACGTCTAGCAAAGAAGAGAGCTCAAATCCAGAAGCCTTCAGGTCCAGCCGCGAGAATGCATTGAAGATTCTTTCTCACTCAAGAAGCATAGGATATTGTGGGACGGGATTCAAGAAAGAGCTGGAGAAAGAAGGCACCACGGCCCATGGCAGCAAGGCGTCCAGCTTGGGAGGTGTCACGGTCTGCCATCAGCACGTAGGAGAGGAGTCACCTTGCTTCAAAAAGAAAATCAAGTAAGCAAAGCAGCTACGGATGGAGCAGGCCTTCAGACGGTGTCCAGCAAGGGAAGAAAGCTTCACGGGAGTGAGGAAGCCTTCACGTCCAGCTAGCATTGAAGTGGTGTGACGGTGAGAAAAAGAGTGGTCCGGAAGGAGGGCTTCACTTGGATTCACGGGTCAGCACGTTCAATGAAGAAAGGAGTGCACAGTGTTGAAGAAAATGGGGTAACACACAGCAAGAAGTGAAGCCCACGGCTGCACGTCACGCTCCACACCTTCTACCACGTTCCAGTAGCATCCATCATTTCAACATTGTAGCACACGACCTACACTTGGCACGTCCAAGACGTCACGACCTGCACAATTCAAGTCTTCACACAGTCACAGCCCATGCGGAGCGTCCAGCAAAGCACGTCCAGGAGATGTCACCCGTCCAGCTGGGGAGAGAGGAAGACCTTCACGCGGAGAATGGGAAGCACAGGGGGTGTTCAAAGAAGCCAGCACGTTGAGAGGAAGAAGCGGGTGATTTATTGAGAGTGTAGTGTGCGGAAACGTGGAGATGGGAAGGAGCAGCATCACGTGATTTCATTTGGAGAGAAGAAATGAATTTACTTTCTTTTAAAAGCCAAGGTCAAGCTACTGCAGGGAGAATGGATTTTCATCATCATTTTATTTGCTTTTACAAAAGGAGCAGGCGTGGAGGCTCACTTTCCTTTTGGGCTTGGAGGACGTGGTGCTTCAGAGAAAAAGGGTGACATCCAGCAAAAAGAAAGTAGTGTCACGGTCCAACATCTTGGAAGTGGTGTGGGTATTGGAGAATAGGGTGACGGGCAGCAAGAACGGGAGGCACTCTTGGTCCAGCTTGCACACAGCATACAGCCCACGTGGAAACGGAGAGAAAAGGGGGGGCTTCACTGGATAGAGTTTGAGTAGGGAGAGCCGCCACGGAGCAGAGATGGAGGGCTACGAGTAGCTGGAAGGCACACGTTGGTAGAATTTTTTTTCTCGGGAGAACAAAAAGCTTTTTCATTTCTTTTGCTAGAACAGAGGCTCTCACAGTGGTTGAATTCATTTTCTTTTCTTTTAGAAAGCAAGTGATGCAGATTTCATCTTTGTAAATGCACATGGTGTAGGGTTAGAAAGAAAGAAATGTTGTTACATTTTGAATTCGCCATTTAATTTCATTTTGATCATAAAATTTTTGAGTGAAGCTTCGGTCCAGTAATGCTTCATTATTGGACAGCACAGTGACTTTCCTTTTCCTTTTAGCTGCACGGTGCATTTATTTATTTTATTGAGAAAATGAAAAAGGGGTGCTAGAATGAGGAGGGCTGTTGCGTTTCGGTTTAGGGAAGTAGCACTGATACACTTTAGAGAAGTTCGTGCACAGGAATGTGAGCTGGAAGTAGATTAGGTTGGAGTAGGTGCCACGTTCACGGGAGAAGAAGTCCAGAGATGTGTTTTATGGTTTAGCAACTTCATTTACAATTTATGCCTTTGCTTATTCTTCGATTCTCAAGTGTTTCTTCGAAATTGTATTTCAAACTAAAAGGAGTATTAATCTTTTTAATTTAAGTGTTGCATTTTAAGAGCTTTAATTGTGTTTGGATATTTATCTTTTGCATTGTTGAGTCTAGTTGTATTGTTCATCATGTTGTCTATTTCGTTCACTTTCTTTATCTTCCTACATTTTCAATTTCCTCACTTACTTTAGAGACCGTTCGATCTCAATGTAGAAGCGTTCGGTCATCTGTAGGACCGTTCGGTCTTCATGTTTTGTTCATTTATTTCAATGTTTTGTTGTATTTAACTTCCGATTTTAATTTAGTTCACCTCTAGTCACAAAAACACTTTCAAAACCCCCCCTTCGTGTTTGACCTAAGTCTCGAATCACATTTGGTCCTTGAGAGACGACCTAGGAGTCACTTCCTAGCACTATACTGCATTCTTATATGCACAACTTTTGTGGGAGGTGCGACCCTCTCATCAAAATGGCGCCGCTGCCGGGGACCAATGGTTCGGTCTTAGGTTTTTGTTGTGTTAGTGTGTGTTGTGTTTTGTCTTGTATGTTTGAGTGTGTGTGATTTGTTTGTTTAGGTTGTTTTGTGTGTTCAAAATTTTTGTGATATCGTTTCATGATTTTAGGGTGTTCTGACTTAGTGCATGACTAGGGAAAATCCTGGGCCTATACCACTCTTTGATCCTGAGATTGATAGAACTTTTCATAGGTTAGCTAGGCATTCTAGGAATTTATCTTTAGAGTCTGTTTTTGAGTCTGTTCCATTGGATACTGTGCATCCCACTGCTGAGTATTTTGTGCATACTGCATCTACTGCATCTGTTGCATCTGCACGTGATTCTGATTCTGATTCTGTTGTTTTTCACACTGAAAACAATATGGCACAACCTCCACCTCGCGAGAGGACTTTTAGGGAGATGGCTGCACCTGATTTCGATATCGAAAGCTTGTGCATCCAATATCCTGATGAGGACGTTCCATTTGTTCTCAAGACTGGACTGATCCATTTGTTGCCCAAGTTTCATGGTCTTGCAGGTGAGAGTCCTCATAAGCATTTGAAGGAATTCCACATTGTCTGTTCTAGTATGAAACCACATGATGTTCCTGAAGAGCACATCTTCTTAAAGGCATTCCCTCATTCATTGGAAAATGTTGCTAAGGATTGGTTGTATGGTTTGGCGCCTAGATCCGTCACTAGCTGGGATGATCTGAAGAGGCTGTTCTTAGATAAATTTTTTCCAGCAGCCCGGACCACAGCTATCAGAAAAGACATAACTGGGATTAGGCAGCTTGGTGGAGAGAACTTATATGAGTATTGGGAGAGATTCAAGACACTTTGTGCTAGTTGTCCCCACCATCAGATACCTGAGCATCTCCTTGTCCAGTATTTCTATGAGGGTTTGAACAACATGGACCGTGGTATGATTGATGCTGCCAGTGGTGGAGCTATTGGAGACACCACACCTGCTGAGGCCAGGCAATTGATTGAGAAGATGGCTTCCAACTCCCAGCAGTTTAGCACCAGGAATGATGCCGTTGTGGTGAGGGGCGTACATGATGTTGTTGCCCAGTCTTTATCAGCTGTTGAAAGCAAGTTGGAAGGAAAGATTGACTCTCTTACGAAGTTGGTGACATAGTTGACTACCAACCAGAGATCTGCAGCTCCATCTGCATCTGTTGCACGGCTATGTACTATTTGTCCTTCCAGTGACCACTATACAGATGCTTGTCCTTCTTTGCAGCAATCAGCTGCCTCTGATGCGCCTCAGGCTTATGCTACGAACATCTACAACAACAGGCAACAACAACAACAGCAAAATCATGACTTATCCAGCAACAGGTACAACCCAGGGTGGAGGAATCACCCCAATCTGAGATGGAACAATGCGCCACAACATCAACAGCAGGCACCACCTTTCCAGAATGCTGGAGCACCTAACAGATATGTGCCTCCACCTATGCAACAACACCAGAGGCAACAACAACAGCAACAGCAAGAGGCACCTGCCCAACCAGCTGCCCACCCTTCCACTTCGTCTGAACCTTCATTGGAAGAGTTAGTGAGACAGATGACTATGCAAAACCTGCAGTTTCAGAAAGATAACATGCAATTTCAGCAGGAGACTAGAGCTTCCATACAGAGTCTCACTAACCAGATGGGTCAGATGGCTACTCAGATAAACCAAGCGCAGTCTCAGAATTCGGATAAGTTACCATCCCAGACTGTGCAGAACCCAAGGAATGTGAGTGCCATAACCCTTAGATCAGGGAAGCAGATTTTTGTGCCTTCAGAGCCCGCTTCTACACCTACACCCATGCCTGCTACTTGTCCTAGAAAGAACGACCATGACGGTTCGAGCAAGGCATTTGAGGTGGGTGAATCTTCTTCTCCAGCCGGTGGTTCTTCTTCAGGTGGATCTTCTCCCTCTTCCACCACCACCATTGCCGCACCTTCTCCATTGGTTGACCGACCTATCCCTCTACCATTCCCTTCACGGGCACTTCCTAGCAAAAAGATGGAAGATGTGGATAAGGAAATTCTGGAGACCTTCAGGAAGGTAGAGGTGAACATACCTCTACTTGATGCCATCAAGCAGATACCGAAGTATGCCAAATTCTTGAAGGAGCTGTGCACACACAAGAGGAAGATGAAGGGAAATGAGAGGATAAGCATGGGAAGGAATGTATCTGCGCTTATTGGTAAGTCGGTCCCGCACATCCCTGAAAAGTGCAAGGACCCAGGTATATTTTGCATTCCTTGTGTGATTGGAAACAATAAATTTGAAAATGCCATGCTTGATTTGGGTGCTTCTGTTAATGTCATGCCTTTATCTATATATGCATCTTTGTCTCTGGGTCCTTTGCAAACCACGGGTGTGGTCATTCAGTTGGCCAATAGGAGTGTTACCCACCCAGCAGGTTTCATAGAGGATGTCTTGGTTAGGGTTGGTGAATTGATTTTTCCTGCTGACTTTTATGTTTTGCAAATGGAGGAGGGATTCTCTCACGGATCCGCTCCCATTATCTTAGGCAGGCCATTCTTGAAAACTGCCCGAACTAAGATTGATGTGTATGCTGGAACTTTGTCTATGGAATTTGCTGATATTGTTGTTCATTTTAATATCCTTGATGCAATGAAATTTCCAGCTGAGGACCATTCTCTGTTTAGGATCGATGCATTGGATGACATTATTGATAGATATGTTGTTGATGATTTTGATTCTTTGCATAAGAAAGAGCATTCTTTTCTATCTTCTCTACATACATGCATTGAATCTGAATTTGAGAATGAGGTTGATTTTGAAGAGAATTTTGATATCCATGATGTTGATGATGTTTTTGATATGGATGATGTTGATAATGTAATTGTCATGGATATGGATTTGGAGCGTGATGAGATAGGTGTTCCGCCTTTACCTGTGAACTCTTTGGAGTCAGAATGCACTAACCACTTTGTAGGAAGTACAAATGAATCTGACTTGCAGGCACCTACTCTTGAGTTGAAACAGCTCCCAGATAACCTCAAGTACGTGTACTTGGAGGATGATGAGAATAAACCGGTGATCATTTCCACCTCCCTTGATTCTGTTCAAGAGGAGAAGTTGCTTGGTGTGTTGAGGAAGCACAAGAAGGCCATTGGTTGGAGTTTGGCTGACATACCTGGTATTAGCCCATCCACATGCATGCATAGAATTCTTTTGGAAGATGGGGCAAGGCCAGTGAGACAGCCACAAAGAAGGCAAAACCCCGTGATCATGGACGTCATCAAGAAGGAGGTGACCAAGCTTTTGCAAGCTGGGATCATCTACCCTATTTCAGACAGTCAGTGGGTTAGCCCCATCCATGTTGTGCCCAAGAAAACTGGCCTCACTGTGGTGAAGAATGAGAGGGATGAGCTTATCCCAGCTAGAGTGCAGAACAGTTGGAGAGTCTGCATTGACTATAGGAGGCTCAACCAAGCAACCAGGAAAGATCATTTCCCCCTACCATTCATTGATCAGATGCTGGAGCGCCTGGCAGGTAAATCTCATTATTGTTTTCTTGATGGTTTTTCTGGTTACTTTCAAATAAATATTGCGCCTGAGGATCAAGAAAAAACCACATTCACCTGCCCCTTTGGCACTTTTGCCTATAGGAGGATGCCCTTTGCTCTATGCAACGCCCCTGGTACCTTCCAGCTGTGCATGCTTAGCATTTTTAGTGACTTTCTTGAGAATTGCATAGAGGTGTTTATGGATGATTTTACTGTGTATGGATCCTCCTTTGATGCATGTTTAGACAGTCTGGAAAAAGTTTTGAAAAGATGCATAGAAACAAACCTTGTTCTCAATTTTGAGAAATGTCACTTCATGGTTGGACAAGGTTTGGTTCTAGGGCATATCATTTCTGAAAAGGGAATAGAGGTAGACCCTGCTAAGATATCTGTGATTTCGCAGTTGCCTTACCCCTCTTGCGTGCGAGAGGTGCGATCTTTTCTTGGACATGCAGGTTTCTACAGGCGTTTCATCAAAGATTTCAGCAAGAAGGCGCTTCCCTTGTCCAGACTGCTGCAGAAAGATATTGATTTTTCTTTTGATGACAGATGCAAGCAGGCGTTTGACTGCCTGAAGGAAGCTTTGACTACCGCCCCTATCATTCAGGCACCGGATTGGACAGCCCCATTTGAGCTCATGTGTGATGCGTCTAATTATGCATTAGGGGCTGTCTTGACACAGAAAATTGACAAGCTGCCGAGAGTGATCTACTATGCTTCACGCACTTTGGATGTTGCCCAGGCAAATTATACCACCACTGAAAAAGAGTTGTTGGCAATTGTTTTTGCCCTTGATAAGTTTAGGTCATATTTGCTTGGATCACCTGTTATTGTGTATACTGACCATGCAGCTCTAAAGTTTCTGTTGAAAAAGGCGGAGTCAAAGCCTAGATTGATCAGGTGGATGCTACTGCTCCAAGAGTTTGACTTGCAAATTGAAGACCGGAGTGGAGCACGAAATTTGGTTGCAGACCACCTAAGCCGGATTGAAAAAGCTGAGAATGAAGCTGATGTGTTGCCCATACAGGATACCTTTCCTGACGAGAGTTTGTTGATGATTTCTTACTCTCACCCCACTCCTTGGTTTGCACACATTGTAAATTATTTGGTTGCTTCTGTTTTTCCTCCCTTAGCATCACGTGCTCAGATTGCTAAAATTAAGAGTGATGCTAAGTATTATGTTTGGGATGACCCATATCTGTGGAAGTTGTGCAGTGACCAGGTTACTAGGAGATGCATTCCGGACCATGAGATTGACTCGGTCATGCAGTTTTGTCATGCCTCCTCACCTGGTGGTCATCTGGGGATACAGAGAACAGCTCGCAGGGTGCTTGACTGTGGTTTCTATTGGCCTTCCATCTTCAAAGATGCCGAGAAGATTTGCAGCACTTGTGAGCCTTGTCAGAGAGCAGGAGGATCAATTTCACAAAGACAAGAGATGCCTCAACAACCTATGTTGTTCTGTGAGGTGTTTGATGTATGGGGTATAGATTTCATGGGTCCTTTTCCTGTTTCTTTTGGTTTCTGTTATATTCTCCTTGCTGTGGATTATGTTTCAAAATGGGTGGAAGCTAGAGCCACCAGGACTAATGATGCTCGGGTTGTTGTAGATTTTGTTAGATCTCACCTCTTTTGCAGGTTTGGAGTGCCTAGAGCAATTGTTAGTGATCAAGGAACCCATTTTTGCAACAGATCCATGCAAGCCTTGCTCAAGAAATATGGGGTGACGCACAGAGTTTCTACACCTTACCACCCCCAAACAAATGGGCAGGCTGAGATCTCCAACAGGGAGATTAAGAGGATTTTGGAGAAGATTGTCCAGCCCAACAGGAAAGATTGGAGCAATAGGTTGGACGATGCTCTTTGGGCTCACAGGACAGCTTACAAAGCACCGATAGGGATGTCTCCTTACCGGGTTGTCTTCGGAAAAGCATGTTACCTACCGGTCGAGATTGAGCATCGGGCATATTGGGCTGTGAAGATTTGCAACTTCTCCATGGACCAAGCTGGAGAGGAAAGAAAGTTGCAACTGAATGAATTGGATGAGATCCGATTGGAGGCATATGAGAACTCAAAGTTCTACAAGGAAAGGACAAAGAAGTTTCATGATAGTTCTATTGTTAGAAAGGACTTCGAGGTTGGCCAACAGGTTTTGTTGTATAACTCTAGACTCGGCCTCATGGGTGGTAAGTTGAGATCAAAATGGACTGGACCTTTTGTTGTGACTAATGTTTATCCTTATGGTGCAGTAGAGATCCAAGGTCCATCTACAGCTAAAAGCTTCAAGGTGAACGGGCATAGACTGAAGCCTTTCCTCAGCAACCCTTCTTTAGTGGATGTAGTGGTGGAGGAGACGTCTTTGGTCCACCCCACCTATCCTCCCATCTGACTCAGGGAGTTTCTTTTCTCCTTCCCTCCTCACTTTTATTGCACTTTGTCGATATCTGATGATTGTTCTGATTGTTTGATCTACTGATTGTGACACACTGAGGACATTGTGTCGTTTAAGTGTGGTCTATTAGGGGAGGTTGTTTCTTTGTTCATGTTTCGGTTTTTAGGTAGTTTGTTGTGTCTTATGTACAGTTTTGCATGCTTTTTCGTAAATTCTGGATTGTGGTTAGGTTGTCAGTTTTCCTTCACATCATTGATACTCTGAGATGTTGGATTCCTTGCTTTTCTTTGCTTGGAAGATGATCATGATGTTTGAGAGTTGAATTGATTGTGACACAAATGCCCTGTGTGAGAATTTGAGCCACTTGATGTTCTTTCTTGTGTGTGATATGTCTCTTGATTGCTTGCACATATGCCTTGGTTTGACTCTTGTTGATAATTCTTGACTGATATGCATGTTTGGAAGTGATAAAGGCAGTTTTGTTCTTGAACCTCTCTAGCCAAATAAGCTTACCTTGTTCTAATCCTTTGAAAACCCTTTTTGACCCTATACTTTCCCCCATTTCTTTATTTCGAATGCTCATACACTAGCCCTAAGTGAAAGACCATGATTACCTTAACCTTAGGGAATTTTGGAGCTTTGGAAGTGTTTTGGGAACAAGTGTGGTCTCTTGGGGGTTTCTGATGAGTTGGCTAGTTGGTTCCCCTTCTTGTTTTGCTTTGGTAAATATATGTGTATCTTGTCTTTTACAGTTTTGTTTTGAAAAGAGAGAAAAGAAAAGAGACAAGATGAAAAAGAAAAAGAAAGCAGAAAAATAGTGAAAAAAAAATGTGAATAATTGTGAATAATGGAGTCAAGAAGAGGATGGAATTAGAGGTTGTGGGTGTGTTTGAATGTGTTTACACTTGTTCCCCATTGCTCCTCTGTTCCTTATGGTTGTAGCTTCTTATCCAGATATATCCTCCCTTGTCCTTGGCCCCATTACAACCATGAAAGACCTTTTGATTTGAACATGCGTATGTGCTTGAGTGTTGATATTAGAGGCTTGCCAAGTCTGTTTGTGATTGCTTTCTTGAGTGCATTGAGTGACATTGACTTACCTTAAACACTTGAGAGAAACACCGATTGTGTGCATCTGTGAGGTTTTATTACTTTTGATTCACCTTTTGAGTTGATTGATCATTTTACCATGCTTGAAATTGCTTGGATGATTTCATGAGTATCTGCTTTCTCTGATTGATTCTGTGTTGGATATTGTCTACTACTTTTCTTTGTCCAGATAACTTGAGCACTGTGTGATTCTGTTTATTTTCTCGTGAATCTTTATTTTATTTTATTTTTGTTAGGTTGTCAGTTTTCCTTCACATCATTGATACTCTGAGATGTTGGATTCCTTGCTTTTCTTTGCCTGGAAGATGATCATGATGTTTGAGAGTTGAATTGATTGTGACACAAATGCCCTGTGTGAGAATTTGAGCCACTTGATGTTCTTTCTTGTGTGTGATATGTCTCTTGATTGCTTGCACATATGCCTTGGTTTGACTCTTGTTGATAATTCTTGACTGATATGCATGTTTGGAAGTGATAAAGGCAGTTTTGTTCTTGAACCTCTCTAGCCAAATAAGCTTACCTTGTTCTAATCCTTTGAAAACCCTTTTTGAGCCTATACTTTCCCCCATTTCTTTATTTCGAATGCTCATACACTAGCCCTAAGTGAAAGACCATGATTACCTTAACCTTAGGGAATTTTGGAGCTTTGGAAGTGTTTTGGGAACAAGTGTGGTCTCTTGGGGGTTTCTGATGAGTTGGCTAGTTGGTTCCCCTTCTTGTTTTGCTTTGGTAAATATATGTGTATCTTGTCTTTTACAGTTTTGTTTTGAAAAGAGAGAAAAGAAAAGAGACAAGATGAAAAAGAAAAAGAAAGCAGAAAAATAGTGAAAAAAAAATGTGAATAATTGTGAATAATGGAGTCAAGAAGAGGATGGAATTAGAGGTTGTGGGTGTGTTTGAATGTGTTTACACTTGTTCCCCATTGCTCCTCTGTTCCTTATGGTTGTAGCTTCTTATCCAGCTATATCCTCCCTTGTCCTTGGCCCCATTACAACCATGAAAGACCTTTTGATTTGAACATGCGTATGTGCTTGAGTGTTGATATTAGAGGCTTGCCAAGTCTGTTTGTGATTGCTTTCTTGAGTGCATTGAGTGACATTGACTTACCTTAAACACTTGAGAGAAACACCGATTGTGTGCATCTGTGAGGTTTTATTACTTTTGATTCACCTTTTGAGTTGATTGATCATTTTACCATGCTTGAAATTGCTTGGATGATTTCATGAGTATCTGCTTTCTCTGATTGATTCTGTGTTGGATATTGTCTACTACTTTTCTTTGTCCAGATAACTTGAGCACTGTGTGATTCTGTTTATTTTCTCGTGAATCTTTATTTTATTTTATTTTTGTTAGGTTGTCAGTTTTCCTTCACCTCATTGATACTCTGAGATGTTGGATTCCTTGCTTTTCTTTGCTTGGAAGATGATCATGATGTTTGAGAGTTGAATTGATTGTGACACAAATGCCCTGTGTGAGAATTTAAGCCACTTGATGTTCTTTCTTGTGTGTGATATGTCTCTTGATTGCTTGCACATATGCCTTGGTTTGACTCTTGTTGATAACTCTTGATTGATATGCATGTTTGGAAGTGATAAAGGCAGTTTTGTTTTTGAGCCTCTATAGCCAAATAAGCTTACCTTGTTCTAATCCTTTGAAAACCCTTTTTGAGCCTATACTTTCCCTCATTTCTTTGTTTTGAATGCTCATACACTAGCCCTAAGTGAAAAACCATGATTACCTTAACCTTAGGGAATTTTGGAGCTTTGGAAGTGTTTTGGGAACAAGTGTGGTCTCCTTGGGGATTCTGATGAGTTGGCTAGTTAGTTCCTCTTCTTGTTTTGTTTTTGTAAATATGTGGTGTATCTTGTCTCTTGAAATTGTGTGATGAATAGAGACAAGAAAAGAGACAGGATGAAAAAAAGAGAGCAGAAAAATAGAAAAAAAAAATGTGAATAATTGTGAATAATGGAGTCAAGAAGAGGATGGAATTAGAGGTTGTGGGTGTGTTTGAATGTGTTTACACTTGTTCCCCATTGCTCCTCTGTTCCTTATGGTTTGTAGCTTCTTATCCAGATATATCCTCCCTTGTCCTTGGCCCCATTACAACCATGAAAAGACCTTTTGATTTGAACATGCATATGTGTTTGAGTGTTGATATTAGAGGCTTGCCAAGTCTGTTGTTGTTTGCTTTCTTGAGTGCATTGAGTGACATTGATTTACCTTAAACACTTGAGAGAAACACTGATTGCGTGCATCTGTGAGGCTCTGTTGCTGTTGATTCATCTCTTGAACTGATTGACTGCTTTCCTTGTACTGAATTGTTTGGATGATTCTTTGAGTATCTGCTTTTGTTGACTCTGTGTTGGATTCTGCCTATACCTTTTACCGTCGATAATTTTGTGAGAATTGTGCAACTGTGTTCCGTTTTGGAGTCTTTGTTGTCTGTCTGTCGAGTCTGTGTCAGCTCCCTGATGTTTGAGTAGTTCCCTGGTTTTCGTCTTGGTTTTGCCCAGGAGTGCAAAAGACTAAGTGTGGTCTATTTTCATGAGTCGTTATTTCTTGAATTATATTTAGTTTATTGCACTTAAATAAACCAGGGAATTGTGTTTAATTGTTTGTTATTTCCCCGTTTTCCGAATTCTGCTTAATTTGGTCAGAAAATTGTAATTGTGCTAATTTGGGTTTTCTGAGCTGATTAAGTGCATTTTTGAAGTGCAGGAAAATTTCGGAAATACATTTTGGGACATCAGGAAGAATGCCAAATAAATTCAAGACTCTCCGCGCAGACATTTTAGAATTAATTAAATTGTAATTCAGTAGTTTAGAATTTCTGTATCAGCTTTTATATTTTGGGTCAATTTTTGGTAAATTAGAGTAGACCCAAAAATTAGAAGTTAGTGATTTAGACCTAGGTTTTTCTTTTGTGTGGACCCCATTATTAAAGGTGACCCACGGCTCTTGAAAAGCCCTAGCCGCCACTCTGCTAAAGTGTGTGTGACCTCTTTGTTTCACTCTCGGTCTCGGTTTCCTCTTGGGGCTCTCGGTTTTACACTTTTTAGTATTGGTGTGCATACGTTTTATGGAACTACTGTTACATTGAGTTTGATTTTTCAATGGGAGAGGATGCGTATATTTCATGATACTTGAAGTTTTTTTTTTGTGGATGCACTTTTATTCTACCTCTGTTCATTTTCGGTACAACATTCCAGTAGGCTGCACGCTGCCTCATTTTCTCCATTTAAAGCTCTTGGTCACAGTATCCTTGGAGAGTAGGAGCTGGCACGGTTTGGTGTAGCTTGTGTTGCGCTGGAAGAAAGGAAGCAGCAGTCGGTGTCTCGGTTATGAGCTGGAAGCAGAGAAGTGCAGATTTAGGAGCTGGATTTTGCTGGAAGCAAAACGGGGATTGAGGCTGGAATGGAAGGAGTACTGCACGGAGCTGGAAGAGAAGCGAAGCAGTGTTGGAATGAAGGGTGTTGAATGATTCGGAGTGTAGGAGAAAGAAGTGTCTCGGCTTGGGAGAAATATTGATATTTTCATAAGTATTGAGATTGGATGGAAGGGGCTGGAAGTGAGGCACGGACGTGGAGCTAAGGAGGTAAGTTGGGTGATTGGTTATGAAGAACATAGAAGCCCGAGAAGCAGCTCACGGGTTGATAAAGAGAATGTAGTGTGAAGAGATGGTGAAGCACGAAGCAAAGAGGGAATGGAGAAGTGTGCACGAAAAAGTGGAGCTGTCACGGTTTGGAAGAGAGAGCTGAATTCTTTTCACGTGTTGGAGGAGTGAAGTGCCACGGTTGGAAAGAAAGGTAGGCAAGGGAGTAATATGATTTTGGGAAGAGGAGAAAGTTGAATTGAAGTGCTGCTGGATGAGAAAGGCTACCCCACATTGATTGTAGGAATTAATACCTTGCAGAATGGCACATGGTGAGCTCACGGGTTGGTGAATGTAGTGTGCACACGTTGATCTGGAGATTTAATAATTTGGGAGATATGGAGCGGGGCATTCAACTTTCAAATTGGTGACTTTATTTTCGGTGTGCATTTAATTGTTTAGCTCAATGTTGCATTTTAAATTGGTTAAAGCACTTTTCACTTTAATGTTGTCTATTAGGTTCAGTTGTGTAAATTTAATTATGATGTTAGCTTAAGTGACCAACCGCTTTAATTTTGTGATTGAGACCGTTTTTACGTTTCCGTTTGCATTAGTGTCTTATTTAATTTTATCCGCAACCAAAAACATTTTTCACAAACCCCCCCCCACTACGTGTTGATCTGAGATTGAACCCAAATTGGTCCTTGAGAGACGACCTAGGAGTCACTTCCTAGTACTATACTGCATTCTAATATGCAAAACTTTTGTTGGGAGGTGCGACCCTCTCATCAAAATGGCGCCGTTGCCGGGGACCAACGGTTCAGTCTTAGGTTTTTGTTGTGTTTGTGTGTGTTGTGTTTTGTCTTGTGTTGTGATGTGATGTGATGTGATGTTCTGTTTTGTGTGTGCGTGTTGCATGTATAAATGTGTTGTGTTTTATTTGTTTCGTGATTTTTAGTATTCTTCTTTTTCCATGTCTACCTATTTTGATTTCGTGAATACTGCTTGTTTTGCTAGTGCCTCTGATTATGATTCTCCTTCTGCATGTTACTCTGATTGTAATTCATATTCTGCTGATGTCTATGTTGAGAACAATATGACTCATCCTCTAATTTCTGAGAGTGCTCTTTGTGAGCCGGTTTCACTTAAGGAGGATGATCTTCATTGCGATCTCACCCCTGGACTGATACATTTGTTGCCTAAGTTTCATGGTTTTGCAGGAGAATGCCCACACAGACATTTGGAGGAGCTCCACATCATGTGCTCTTCAATGAAGCCTCCAGATGTCCCTCTTGATTACATTTTCTTGAGCGCATTTCCGCATTCATTACAAGGAGCAGCTAAGGATTGGAAAGACTCTCTTCCTCTGAGATCCGTTACCGATTGGGGATATCTTGAGCATCAGTTTCTGAGCAAATTTTCCCTTGTGCAATATGCTTACAGCAACGGTCTTGGATGGAATGACCCTACTTTGGGATGGTATAATGCTCCACAGCATCAATATCAAGAACCACCATTCCAGAGTACTTTCATGCCTCCACCAGTCCAGCAATACCAAAGTCAGCAATATGATACTCCTGTCCAAATAGCTCCTCAGCCTTCTACTTCTGAGCCTACATTGCAGGAGTTGTTGGAGCAGATGACCATGCAGAACCTTCAGTTTCAGCAAGAGAACATGCAGTTCCAGCAAGAAATAGGAGCTACCATTCAGAGTATGACTGATCAGATAGGGCAGATGGCCACTCAACTCACTGAGGAACAGTCTCAAGATTCAGAGTTACCATTTCAGACTATTCAGATCCCAGATGATGTTAGTGGCATCAACGTAGAAGATGGGGAGAAGAGTCATGAGCTTACTACTGTGCCATCTACTTTCCCATCATCCTATGTCCCTACTCTTGCTCCTGAGGAGAGTGATGAGTATTTTGAGGAACAGGCAGAAATCAGCAGTAACCCTGAACCAGGTAGACCACCTTCATCTTCCCACACTTTAGCAATCTTCAAGGAAGAGGAGGTAAGCATACCTCAATTTGATTATATTGATGATTATGTTGTTGAGAGGTATGCTGATGATTATATTGTTGTTGAGTCTGATTTTAATTTTCCCTCTATGCATGATGAGAACCAATTTTTGCTGTCGCATCCGAATGTTTATTCTCCATGCATTGAACATGAATCTGAATCTGTAGTTGATGTTGCTTGTGATTTTGAAATTGATTCATGTTTTGAGGATGTATCTGAGGTTCAGCCTGTTACACTGGGATTGGGTGTTATACCCCTGCATGAAATTTCTGTAGAGCCACATTGCACTAACCCTATTGCAGGAGGTACAAATGAATTTGATCAACAAACACCCACAGTGGACAACAAAGGTGCTCACAATGACAAAAGCTTCAAGATCAATAAGCACCTGTTGAACCCGCTCATCAACAATCACTTCTTCTTAGATCCAGCTGTGGAAGACATTTCCCTGCTTGATCAAATATGGAGGATGAAGCAATTTTTCCTCAAAACTTCCTGGCTGGGTCCAATGGTGGAAGACATCTCCCTGCAAGTCCAAAATTGGCAACTGCCACCATGATCAGGGGAGTTTTCCTTTTCTCTTCTCCTCCTTTCCCTACTTTTATTGCACTTGTCCATGATCTGTTGACTGTTATGATTTCTGATCTTATGCTTATGACACTTTGAGGACACTGTGTAGTTTAAGTGTGGTCTATTGGGGGAGATTCTGATTTTTCTGTTAGTTTTTGTTTTCTTGGTTAAATTTTTTTCTTTTCTAGGTTATTTTTTTTTTTTTTTTCGTGTCTTGTGTACAGTTTTGCATTTTTCTCTTCAATTCTGGACTGTGTTTAAGTTGTAGACTAGTCTTTCACTTCACTTCATTGATACTCTGAGATGTTGGATTCCTTGCTTTTCTTTGCTTGGAAGATGATCATGATGTTTGAGAGTTGAATTGATTGTGACACAAATGCCCTGTATGAGAATTTGAGCCACTTTGTGTTCTTTCTTGTGTGTGATATGTCTCTTGATTGCTTGCACATATGCCTTGGCTTGACTCTTGTTGATAATTCTTGACTGATATGCATGTTTGGAAGTGATAAAGGCAGTTTTGTTCTTGAACCTCTCTAGCCAAATAAGCTTACCTTGTTCTAATCCTTTGAAAACCCTTTTTGAGCCTATACTTTCCCCCATTTCTTTATTTCGAATGCTCATACACTAGCCCTAAGTGAAAGACCATGATTACCTTAACCTTAGGGAATTTTGGAGCTTTGGAAGTGTTTTGGGAACAAGTGTGGTCTCTTGGGGGTTTCTGATGAGTTGGCTAGTTGGTTCCCCTTCTTGTTTTGCTTTGGTAAATATATGTGTATCTTGTCTTTTACAGTTTTGTTTTGAAAAGAGAGAAAAGAAAAGAGACAAGATGAAAAAGAAAAAGAAAGCAGAAAAATAGTGAAAAAAAAATGTGAATAATTGTGAATAATGGAGTCAAGAAGAGGATGGAATTAGAGGTTGTGGGTGTGTTTGAATGTGTTTACACTTGTTCCCCATTGCTCCTCTGTTCCTTATGGTTGTAGCTTCTTATCCAGATATATCCTCCCTTGTCCTTGGCCCCATTACAACCATGAAAGACCTTTTGATTTGAACATGCGTATGTGCTTGAGTGTTGATATTAGAGGCTTGCCAAGTCTGTTTGTGATTGCTTTCTTGAGTGCATTGAGTGACATTGACTTACCTTAAACACTTGAGAGAAACACCGATTGTGTGCATCTGTGAGGTTTTATTACTTTTGATTCACCTTTTGAGTTGATTGATCATTTTACCATGCTTGAAATTGCTTGGATGATTTCATGAGTATCTGCTTTCTCTGATTGATTCTGTGTTGGATATTGTCTACTACTTTTCTTTGTCCAGATAACTTGAGCACTGTGTGATTCTGTTTATTTTCTCGTGAATCTTTATTTTATTTTATTTTTGTCTGCTGAGTTTGTATCACCTCCCTAAAAGTCCTTTGAAGTATTTTCTGATTTGCGTCTTGATTTTGCCCAGGAGTGCAAAAGACTAAGTGTGGTCTATTTTGATGAGTCAATATTTTCTCAATTTCACTTAGCTTATTGTACCGAATTTAATTAGGGAATTGTGCTTAAATGTCCAATATTTTTCCATTTTTCCTAATTGTGCTTAATTTGATCAGAAATTCTTATTTTAATTAATTTGAATTATTTGAGCTAATTATTTGCATTATTAATTGTAGGGAAATTGTTGGATAAATTTTGGGACATTAAAGAAAAATGCCACATCAATTATATTTTAAACTAAAATGATAAAGGAGGTGCAGATTTCATTTTTGGGGGTGCACATGGAGATGGACTTTCTTAAAAGAAAGCACACGCGGACAATAGGATTCATTTGGGCTTGGAGAGGATGTGCTGGATGGAATGAAGGGGTTGACGTCTAGCAAAGAAGAGAGCTCAAATCCAGAAGCCTTCAGGTCCAGCCGCGAGAATGCATTGAAGATTCTTTCTCACTCAAGAAGCATAGGATATTGTGGGACGGGATTCAAGAAAGAGCTGGAGAAAGAAGGCACCACGGCCCATGGCAGCAAGGCGTCCAGCTTGGGAGGTGTCACGGTCTGCCATCAGCACGTAGGAGAGGAGTCACCTTGCTTCAAAAAGAAAATCAAGTAAGCAAAGCAGCTACGGATGGAGGAGGCCTTCAGACGGTGTCCAGCAAGGGAAGAAAGCTTCACGGGAGTGAGGAAGCCTTCACGTCCAGCTAGCATTGAAGTGGTGTGACGGTGAGAAAAAGAGTGGTCCGGAAGGAGGGCTTCACTTGGATTCACGGGTCAGCACGTTCAATGAAGAAAGGAGTGCACAGTGTTGAAGAAAATGGGGTAACACACAGCAAGAAGTGAAGCCCACGGCTGCACGTCACGCTCCACACCTTCTACCACGTTCCAGTAGCATCCATCATTTCAACATTATAGCACACGACCTACACTTGGCACGTCCAAGACGTCACGACCTGCACAATTCAAGTCTTCACACAGTCACAGCCCATGCGGAGCGTCCAGCAAAGCACGTCCAGGAGATGTCACCCGTCCAGCTGGGGAGAGAGGAAGACCTTCACGCGGAGAATGGGAAGCACAGGGGGTGTTCAAAGGAGCCAGCACGTTGAGAGGAAGAAGCGGGTGATTTATTGAGAGTGTAGTGTGCGGAAACGTGGAGATGGGAAGGAGCAGCATCACGTGATTTCATTTGGAGAGAAGAAATGAATTTACTTTCTTTTAAAAGCCAAGGTCAAGCTACTGCAGGGAGAATGGATTTTCATCATCATTTTATTTGCTTTTACAAAAGGAGCAGGCGTGGAGGCTCACTTTCCTTTTGGGCTTGGAGGACGTGGTGCTTCAGAGAAAAAGGGTGACATCCAGCAAAAAGAAAGTAGTGTCACGGTCCAACATCTTGGAAGTGGTGTGGGTATTGGAGAATAGGGTGACGGGCAGCAAGAACGGGAGGCACTCTTGGTCCAGCTTGCACACAGCATACAGCCCACGTGGAAACGGAGAGAAAAGGGGGGGCTTCACTGGATAGAGTTTGAGTAGGGAGAGCCGCCACGGAGCAGAGATGGAGGGCTACGAGTAGCTGGAAGGCACACGTTGGTAGAATTTTTTTTCTCGGGAGAACAAAAAGCTTTTTCATTTCTTTTGCTAGAACAGAGGCTCTCACAGTGGTTGAATTCATTTTCTTTTCTTTTAGAAAGCAAGTGATGCAGATTTCATCTTTGTAAATGCACATGGTGTAGGGTTAGAAAGAAAGAAATGTTGTTACATTTTGAATTCGCCATTTAATTTCATTTTGATCATAAAATTTTTGAGTGAAGCTTCGGTCCAGTAATGCTTCATTATTGGACAGCACAGTGACTTTCCTTTTCCTTTTAGCTGCACGGTGCATTTATTTATTTTATTGAGAAAATGAAAAAGGGGTGCTAGAATGAGGAGGGCTGTTGCGTTTCGGTTTAGGGAAGTAGCACTGATACACTTTAGAGAAGTTCGTGCACAGGAATGTGAGCTGGAAGTAGATTAGGTTGGAGTAGGTGCCACGTTCACGGGAGAAGAAGTCCAGAGATGTGTTTTATGGTTTAGCAACTTCATTTACAATTTATGCCTTTGCTTATTCTTCGATTCTCAAGTGTTTCTTCGAAATTGTATTTCAAACTAAAAGGAGTATTAATCTTTTTAATTTAAGTGTTGCATTTTAAGAGCTTTAATTGTGTTTGGATATTTATCTTTTGCATTGTTGAGTCTAGTTGTATTGTTCATCATGTTGTCTATTTCGTTCAGTTTCTTTATCTTCCTACATTTTCAATTTCCTCACTTACTTTAGAGACCGTTCGATCTCAATGTAGAAGCGTTCGGTCATCTGTAGGACCGTTCGGTCTTCATGTTTTGTTCATTTATTTCAATGTTTTGTTGTATTTAACTTCCGATTTTAATTTAGTTCACCTCTAGTCACAAAAACACTTTCAAAACCCCCCCTTCGTGTTTGACCTAAGTCTCGAATCACATTTGGTCCTTGAGAGACGACCTAGGAGTCACTTCCTAGCACTATACTGCATTCTTATATGCACAACTTTTGTGGGAGGTGCGACCCTCTCATCAACCACATACGTCCAACAGCCCCCTTTCAAAATGAAATGTGCTTTTCTTTTATGTGGGAGGCAGTTGCCCTAGGCCGAGACACCCCTCCCTCCAAGCTGTCCTCTGCTAGGTGTGTTTCTCTTTTTCTGGATGGACTCCCGAGTTACTGTGTGCACCGCCTGTTGCTTGCGGATGAAAGCTGGACTGCTCCGTGTGCACATCCCGTGACTCCACGTTTCCAAGCTGGAATGCTGGATGCACCCCCCCTGCTTCCCACGTGGCTGCTTTTGCTTCTTTTGGGTGCATATACAAAGATCTCTTCTCCACGTGGGCCGTGTGTGTTTCAATGTGGTGACCCCTTTCACATTCAAGACCATTTTCATGTCCAAACCCATTTGCATTTTTGGATGCTGCCAGATTTTTCTCGGTCCAGTTGTCATTTTCATTTTCATTTTTTTTTTAAAACCTTCAAATATCCCAAATTGTATTTCCAAATTTTCCCTGTAATTTATAGTGCAAATAATTAGCTTAGACAATTCAAATTAATCAAAATTAGAATTACTAGTCAATTAAACACAATTGGTGAAAACGGGAAAATATCGGACATTTAAGCACAATTCCCTGATTAATTCTAGCATAATAAACTAAGTGAAGTGAATTAGATATCGACTCATCATGGAGGAAATGGAGGAAGTGGAGCAAGTGGAGGAAGTGGAGGAAGTGGAGGAAATGGAGGAAGTGGAGGAAGTGGACTAAGTGGACGAAGTTGACGAAGTTGTTGAAGTGGAGGAAGTGGACGAAGTGGAGGAAGTGTACTAATTGGACGAAATTGAGGAAGTTGACGCAGTGGACGAAGTTGTTAAAGTTGACGAAGTGGACGAAGTGCACGACATGGACGAAGTGGACGAAAAGGACGATGTGGACGAAGTTGACGTACTGGACGAAGTTGACGTAGTGGACGAAGTTGACGAACTGGACGAACGAAGTGGACGAAGTTGATGAAGTTGACGAAGTCGACGAAGTGAACAAAGTGGTCTAGTGAAGGAAGTGGACTAAGTGGGCGAAGTGGACGAAGTTGACGAAGAGGATGAAGTGGATGAAGTGGAGGAAGTGGAGGATGTGGACGAAGTTGACGAAGTGGACGAGGTGGACGAGGTGGACGAAGTGGACGATGTGGACGAAGTGGACGAACACTACAAAAAAAACCTTATTTAGAGGAGGTTATTTTGGGGAGGTTATAAAAAACCTCCTCAAATTAACATACTTTAAGATGTTTAATTTAAATTATCTAACTGACAATATTTGTGGGGGTTTTAATTTCTTTCAAGAGAGGTTTATAACCTCTTTAAATAAAAATATATTTTTATTCATCATCTTCTAATTCTTTTACATTTTTCCCTCTAAAATTTTAGACTAAGTTTCATTTTAACAATTCTAAAATTTTATTCCCTCCGGATTTAAAACCCATCTGTGCCTAAAACCATTATTTTTCTAAAAGTTAATTTTCTTCTAAAAATCTTCTTACAATTCACCTGAACCCTAGCTCAGTCTTCTCACTCTGCTCACTCTGCTCACTCTGCTCAGCTCACTCTGCTCACTCCGCTCACCTGAACCCTAGGTTCTGCAAAATCCCCAATTCCTAAGGTTTCATCTCCAACATCATCCGCACCTGTGAAATCAGCGGTTCCCAAGGTCTCATCTCCCACATCATCTGCACTTGTGAAATTAGCGGTTCCCAAGGTCTCATCTCCAACATCATCTCCACCAGCTGACTCACCACTATTACCTACTCCAACAGCATCCCCCACACCAGCCGAAGCACCAACAGCGCCATGACCAGCCAAAAAAGCACCAGCACCGGCAACACCTAGGTTCTGCAGAATCCTCAATTCCTAAGGTTTAACTCTAACACCAAGTGCTTTGGTCGTTTACTCCTAGTTAATTGCTAAAAAGCTTATCCCAATGATTATGGGTGTACATACCTTGAATTGCCTTACATAAAGCTCACTGATTCTAGTTGAGGAGTGTAGACTAAATTTCTCTTGGTTATACGTATAGTAATGAAATTCTGTATCTGTGTAAGTGCATTGTTAGCAAAATGATGCTCTCCAATTCCCAACTTTTCTCTGATGTCACATCTGGTACATTGCCCCTAAATACTTTTGTGAGGATTTCCGGCAAAGTCAACATCTTAGGGTTTATCAAAGTCCATGTTGTTTCCTCCACGTCTTGTGATATTGCAATTAATCTTTCTAATAGAACAGTTGGGAACCAAGAGTAATACAGAATAAAACTTTGATTATCAGTTTTTAATTTACGAATGAAACTATATTCTAGATAAGTAGACCGTGTTTATTGCTTAATGTTCATATTTCACTTTGTTGTATTCGTAATTGTGGTTGATCCTACTCGCCCCTTTCCCGCTCAAGCTACTTCTAGGAATTTATTTGGTATTAATTTTCCTATTTTGGTTACTTCATAATAATGCTTACTTTCAAGTTAACAAAAGACTTGGATGACTCATCATTCCAAGATGCTATGTCATTTGAGGTTTTTTTAGATAATTTTTTGTCTTGCAGAGATACTTCCACCAATGTTTTTAATGTTAATGTAGATTGTCATAATGTCCTTTATAATGATCTTGTGGTAGATTCTATCATTGATCATGTTACTGATACACTATCCATCACCACTACCATTGATGTACTTACAATCCTTGTTGGGTGTGATGTGAGCAACCTTCCTAAACTCTCTGTATGTACATCTCTCACTACTCTCAAACTTTCTTATATATTCAGTGAGATCACAAATTTCGATCTTCCTTCTCTTAACCACCTATACCTCTATGGTTGTGAATTTGTGTGTGAATCGGAAAGCCCTTTTGATCCATTTAAGGGTTGTGTCAATTTGGAATCTCTGTATTTGGTTAGTTGTACGTATTATGGTGAATTCAATACCTTCAAAATCTGTGTCTCCCACCTTGTAGACTTAAATATATCAGATTGTAGAGTGTCTGGGAAGTTTCAAGGTGACTGTGTCTTTGAGCTTCAAACACCAAGGCTTCAATATTTTAAATATACTGATTTTTATCATTTATATTGTCCTTTATAATGATCTTGTGGTAGATTCTATCATTGATCATGTTACTGATACACTATCCATCACCACTACCATTGATGTACTTACAATCCTTGATGGGTGTGATGTGAGCAACCTTCCTAAACTCTATGTTACACTTCTATTTTTTATTTTAAAATACTTTATGGGTGTTCCATTCCATCTCAATTAATATATTTAATTTACAGATATATCAGTTAACTATGTTGCTTTTTTATTAAATCAATATTTAGTCTTACAAATATATTTGACATAATAACGTGTTGATGGAATCCTGTATGGATAATAATAGTTACAGGGTCAAGTTGACCAAAAGCCCTTTGGCTATTGCCAAGTCAATGAAACTGGTGCTTTTGATTTGTGCAAATATGTTAAAAAAGGAGACAACCTTGGTGTGAACGGATTTAAGTTCACGTGTTGAAGGAAGGCAAATCATAATCTAGGTAGCCCAGTGATCATAAAACCATGGTCGTTTTTCATGTATCAATGTCCAATGTCTAGAAACCCATTCTCCCGTATTGGGATTCAGAATTTATTTTGGAAGAGTGAAATGAAAATTTGTAATTGTTAAAAAACAATTAATATTGCAAGCATATTATATTAAATAATAATTGTTTTTCTAATTAATAACCAATATTCATATGATTCGTGGGGTGGTAGGTATAATTGCACATGTGCTTATGTTTTGTGCCAGTAGTCACAGATTCACAATATTGATATACATGAATGATTTACGTAAAAATGCATTTTTTTTAAAGGTTATGTATGCAGAAAGATAAGAGAGAATTAGAAAATAACAGAGGAAATAGTTTATCCTTGAATCTGAGCTAGAATAAATTTGAGGGAAATTTATTCTGGGAGAACAGAGATATTGAAGATTAATTAATGTATGCATGCATTATTCAAACTGATAAAAGAATGGGTGTGGGATATAATGATACTTTCATTTGGTAATGTTTACAATACGCATTTTTGTATCTTTTGTTATATGATTGTGTATTTTTTGTTATATTTTGGGAATGAAATTGTCATAACAAAAAAATACTTAATTGATGTTGTAGGTTTCTCTTTTAAGTATTGCAATCTCACAGTTATCAAGGTTAGTAGAAACAAGTGTTTAATTTTTTTTAATTCATTATTTGTTTTTATTTTCCATGAATATTGTATTCTTTCTTATGTGTTAGTGTATTTAAGTTTGTTTAGGAATATTTTTGAATGGATAAGTCTTGGATAACTAAGCCTCGAAATACAGTTGAATACTCAATTGGTTTAGAAAAATTCTTAGATTTTGCTTTTGAGAATGGAGCTTCTGGAGACACAATTCGATGTCCATGCCCCAAATGTGGGTTTGTGAAATGGCAAACTAGAGGCATAGTTGAAGAGCACTTGATTTTAAAACAATTTCCCATAAATTATGTTATTTGGAATCTTCATGGTGAAAGGCAAAGACAAGATATTTCTAGAAATGAAGATGAGTCACAAGAGGCATTTCATTTTGAAAATGCAATGGAAACAATGATAAATGAAGCATTGGGACATTATAGGCAAGAAGGTACTAATACAGGCAGATCACAACCATTGGGTGAAGATGATGTTAGTAATGAAAGGCCAAGGGAGAATCATAATGAATTTAATGAGTTTGTCAATGACGGAAATCAAATATTGTGTGATGGGAGCAAGTACACAAAATTAGAATTTGTAATCAAATTATATCATATCAAGGTTTTGTGTGGATTAAGTGACAAGGCAATGACTATGATCCTAGATTTGCTAAGAGATGCATTTAGTGAAGCAAAGTTGCCTCTTTCTTTTTATGAGGCTAAGAAAATCATCAACAAACTTGGTCTTAACTATACCAAAATAGATGCATGTCCGAATCATTGTATGTTATATTTAAGAGATGATGAAAAAGATTTGCAAACATGCAAACATTGTGGTACATCTAGATGGAACCCAAAGAAGAAAAAAAAGCAACCTGCATATATTCCCTTTCATAAACCAAAGAGTCATGACATATGCAATCTACAGAAGGATTGTGAAGGCTAAAATTTGAACCCATTAATTACCTCTTCTGCTCTCACTGGCTTTTTGTGAACCGCAACATGTTTACCAGGATGTACTAGTTTCAACACCCTTTTCTCTGTTTTGATGCTTCCCATTTCAAAAACTATACAGAATTTTTTGAAAGAGGATGTCTAGAAAGAAAGTATATACACTGTTTGTAACACGTATCATATGATGACACAGCAAGTGAAAACTCCTAGGTAATGATCTTTGGAGAACAGAAATCTTGTTCTAGGCATTGGTCTCATTGGATGATTCACTTTCTTTGTTAATTTCCCTTTTTTTATTTTGTTTCTTTCCGTTTCCTCTCCAAGAATCTTCAATTGGAAAAGACATTTTATAAGGAAACAAATCTTTCCCAAATCTCTTTCATGTTTTTGATATTATTAACGTTAAGATCCTAGTAACAAAACTAAGCTTAAGATGCAGTATATTCATTTTTTGTGTCACGTGCTTAATCAGTTTAACATATTGTTCTGAGATAACTATTTCTACACTCCAGCTCGTGGAAAGTTACAAAGACTTAGTAAATAATTTCAATATATTGTTTAGCCTTTTACAATTTATGATGGAAGTAACTCTTCATTTTTTCAAAATAGGTACTCGTTTTTCTACATTCTATATATATATATATATATATATATATATATATATATATATATATACTAAATTAATTTCTTGACACTATCATCACTGTTAAGACAGCACAACTTCCTTAGCGATGGTTGTTTACTACCAGCAGGATAGAATATTCCTTTTCCATCCTTTAGGCCCTTACTCCATGTCCCTATATAAAGCCCCCCATCTGCAAATTTATACACCCCAGGTACAACCACCATAATCAGTCTTAAAATCAACAGGAGAAAAAGTCACAACAAACCCTTAAGTTTGCGTAGTCTTTGAATAATCTTTAGCCACTTTATTGTGTTATTTTTTTTGTTCATGATTGTGTTTTTTATATTTCTTTCTTTTAATATTTGTCATGAATATGTAGCCATGCCAAAGGTCAAGCGATTCCGAAATCTACAAAAATCATCACCTCAACCTGAATCTTTAGGTACTTTACCATCAACAAATGCTACAGTGACTTCTCCATTGATTGAAGACCAATCACCATCAACAAATCCTACACCATTAACAAATCCTACAATGTCTGAATCCATTGAAGTACAACCACATGTTTTAATAAGTCCTTCACCAACAAATGAGACCTCATTACATGATTCATTGAACTCAACACCATCGATGCCCACAGAAAACATAGAGCAACCTACAACATCCAAAAAACATGTTGGACGTGAATCTTCATCATATTGGAATGTCGATACAATAGGTATAAGCCATTTATTTTTCTGCATGCATAATTTTTTAAATTTTACTTATGGTTGAGTAAGTTTTTTTTATTGTTAAAGATCTAGAAGGAGTTATGAAGAAAATAAAGGTGAAGGTCAGAGAAGTAAATAACTTACCTAATGGGAAACGCATCATTGTAGAGTTTGATGAGGTAGGCATGGCTATATGCGAAGGACAAGGAGTACTTGCGGGATATTGTGGGATATTGGCAACAGATGATAATTTATTTCCAATTAATTTTGAAAGGTGGTCTGGCAAAACAGGCATGCCTAACACCTATTTTTTAGAATGCTTTAAGGAAGTGTTACAGGTATATATATCATTCATGTATTCAAATGCCGCACACTTACTTTTTACTCACTAACCAATGTTTTCTTTTTTTCAAAAGCTTCGATTTTGTTTTAAGACTACTGAAGCTATTGCCCAACGATATTGCAAATTAACTTTGGGTAAGAAGTGGGCTGCACATAGACAAAGTTTATGGAATGAGTTCTATGATCCAACAAAAACAAAAGATCAAATCATATGTAATGTGCCGACCGGAATAGACAGAACTCAATGGGCTCACTTTGTTACATATCGTCTAAAACCGGAGACAATGGTACAAGTTTCATTATTGTTTGTGTATATTGTTATTTTGATTGTTATGTCAACTTACAATTGTTTTTTTCATAGGAGATTTGTAAAAAAAATAGAGAAAATCGCAAGAAGCAAGTAATTCCTCATACTGGTGGCTCTAAACCTATCTCAAGAAGAAGACATGAGATGGTATTAGTACACATGACGGTTTTTAGTATTTTTCAAAATTTACTATTGATTTTAACTTATCCTTTTATTTAGCTTTTGGAGAGTGGAGAGTTGCCTAGTCGTGGAATGTTGTATATTGAAACTCATAAAAGAAAAGATGGCTCATTTGTAAATGAGGCGGCAAAGGCTATAGCGGTTAGTTTTACTATAATATGATATTTTCAAACGTTATGCTTTCAATATTTAGATCTTTGACTACAACTTGTTATATGCCTATAGGAACAAATTGAAGTGGGTTTGAGTCAAAGCACTGCTGATGAATCACAGGTTTCCCCTCAAGATGTTGTTGGTAGAGTGTTAGGCCCAGAGCATTCTGGGAGAGTGCGATGCATGGGTTTGGGAGCAGCGCCTACTAACTCATTCAGAAATACAAGAATGCGACTTTCAGATTTAAGCATTGGTTCATCTAGTAGTGCCACATCATCAACATCTTCTAATAAGTGGGAACAAAAGTACATGAATTTAGAATCCCAAGTTCAAACCACCTTGGGTGCGTTGAAAGCATATATGATAATGAAGGAAGGAAAGATTCCTGATGAATTGGCTACCTTCTTTGATTCTCAACCACAAGTAAGTTACTAAATAAGTATAAGTAATATGCTTGATTTACTATAATTATTGTGAGCACATGCAATTGAGTTTTGGAAATTAGTTTAACAGATGTTGATAAGTCTTGCTTTTCCAATATATTATTCATTATTCAAGTTCTGAGTACGATGGTTGCAGTAAGATTTATATGCATAGTGTGAGATTAGGTAGTTAGTTATTGTTTGTATCTGTGTTGTAGTTAGCTTTATTGATTGTTGCAGTAAGATTTATATGCAGTGTGAGAAGTACTGGTCCATTGCATTTTATATATGGTGTAAAGTAGTAACTACAGTAGCCAAGGAAAATTGAGCTTTCGAACAGACACGGAAACTGTTGGATTGTCCTTTGTGATGTTGTGAAATTATACCATTTGCATTTTGGAAACCCCTTTTTTATGGGTTTGGTCTGATTGTAGTTATAATATTAACAAACATTGGGCCCAGAGATTGTCACTACTTTAACTTAAATTCTATTGAACTGTATTTTAATGTCGATACATAAGATGATTTTGACTCAAGTATGTATATCTGTATATTTATAGTCTGTAGCTGTTGTCCTCAAGTTATAAATTGGTTATACATAAGATTGATTTTTTAGAACATGTTTATTCTATTTGATAGAAGATGTTTATTCTATTTGATTGATAGAACATGTTTATTCTATTTGATTGATTTTTTATATATTATTTTCAAAATGTGAGCACATGTAATTGAGTTTATTTTATTAATATTTTTTATATTATTTCAGCAAGCTCGTGATGCAAATGAGCCAGAGTCTCCTTTGGGAACAAGACAATCATCTGATGGAAGTAACCTTTAGGAAATTTATGATATTGTTTTAGGATAAAACTATACTTAGTTTATTATGAATTGGGATCACATTTCTTTCTTTGTAACTATTTCTGCAATAGGATTACATTGACTTCTAGCCTATCCTTCTGTAACATACAATTGTCTCTCAATTTATTTTTCTAAATTCCTTCCTACTCAGGGGTTTTTGTTCTATGGTATCAATTTTTTATTCAGAGGAATCATATTTGTTTGGTATTTAATAATTTAAAAAAAATAAATTTACTTAATTTTGAAATAAAAAAAAAGAAGAAAAGAAAGAAACTGGTGAAAATAGGTAGTTATTATATATTTTAATAATCATTAAACAAAAAACGATATTATATATTTTAATAATCATTAAATAAAAAAACTGACAAAAATATAGAAAACTTTTGTGATCAAATAGTTGAAAATAAAAGAGGTTAAAACCCCCCACAAAATAATAGTCAGTAATAGAGGAGGTTTTTACCCTCCGCAGAAAAACCTCCGCAAATTGAACGCGATACCAGGGGTCGCAAAAAACCCCCGCAGATAGTTTGTGGCGACTCAAACTTAGGCGGTTTGAAAAACCCCCGGAATTTATTTTGCGGAGGGTGAAAACCCCTGCAAAGCGAAAAAAAAACCTCCTCTAAATAACCTTTTTTTTGTAGTGGAATAGGACGAAGTGGACGATGTGGACGAAGTGGACGAAGTTGACGAAGTGGACGAAGTGGACGAAATTGACGAAGTGAACGAAGTGGAGGAAGTGGACGAAGTGGAGGAAGTGGACGAAGTGGAGGAAGTTGACGAAGTGGAGGAAATGGAGGAAGTGAGGAAGAGGAGGAAGTGGAGGAAGAGGACGAACTGGACGAAGTGAACGAAGTGGACTAAGTGGTGAAGTGGAGGAAGTTCACGAAGTTGACGAAGGGGACGAAGAGGACAAAGTTGACGAAGTGGACGAAGTGGACGAAGTGGACGAAGTTGACGAAGCTGACGAAGTGGACGAAATTGACGAAGGGGACGAAGTGGAGGAAGTGGAGGAAGTGGAGGAAGTGGAGGAAGTGGACTAAGTGGACTAAGTGGACGAAGTGGAGGAAGTTGACGAAATTGACGAAGTGTGGGAAGTTGACGAAGTGGACCAAGTGGAGGAAGTGGACTAAGTGGACGAATTGGACGAAGTGGCGTAAGTGGACGAAGTGGACGAAGTTAACGATGAGGACGAAGTTGACGAAGTTGATGAAGTTGACGAAGTTGACGAAGTGGACGAAGTGAACGAAGTGGAGGAAGAGGACTAAGTGGGCGAAGTGGACGAAGTTGACGAAGTGGAGGAAGTGGAGAAAGTGGAGGAAGTGGAGGAAGTGGAGGAAGTGGAGGAAGTGGAGGAAATGGACGAAGTGGAGGAAGTTGACGAAGTTGAAGAAGTTGACGAAGTGGAGGAAGTGGACGAGGTGGAGGAGGTGGAGGAAGTGGACAAAGTGGAGGAAGTGGACGAAGTGGAGGAGGTTGACGAAGTTGACGAAGTGGACGAAGTGGAGTTAATGGAGGAAGTGGAGGAAGTGAAGGGAGTGGACTAAGTGGTGAAGTTGAGGAAGTGGACTAAGTGGACGAAGTTGACGAGGTGGACGAAGTGGACAAAGTTGACGAAGTTGACGAAGTTGACGAAGTTGACGAAGTGGAGGAAGTGGAGGAAGTGGAGGAGGTGGAGGAAGTGGACGAAGTTGACGAAGTGGACGAAGTGGAGGTAATGGAGGAAGTGGAGGAAGTGAAGGGAGTGGACTAAGTGGTGAAGTGGAGGAAGTGGACGAAGTCGAGGAAGTGGACTAAGTGGATGAAGTTGAGGAAGTTGACGAAGTGAACAAAGTTGACGAGGTGGACGAAGTGGACAACCTGGACGAAGTGGACGAAGTTGACGTAGTGGAGGAAGTGGAGGAAGTAGAGGAAGTGAAGGAAGTGGACGAAGTGTAGGAAGTGGACGAAGTGGCCGAAGTGGACGAAGTGGACGAAGTGGACGAAGTAGACGAAGTGGACAAAGTGGACGACGTGGACGAAGTAGAGGAAGTGGAGGAAGTGCACAAAGTGGACGAAGTTGGCGAAGTGGAAGAAGATGATGAAATGGAGGAAGTGGAGGAAGTGCACGAAGTGGAGGAAGTGGAGGAAGTGGACGAACTGAACAAAGTGCACGAACTTGACGAAGTGGAAGAAGTTGGCGAAGTGTGACGAAGTGGAGGAACTTGCGATGTTGACGAAGTGGAGGAAATTGACGAAGTGGATGAAGTTGAAAAAGTTGACGAAGTGGAGGAAGTGGACGAAGTGGAGGAAGTGGACGAAGTGGATGAAGTGGACGAAGTCGACGAAGTGGACGAAGTGGATGAAGTGGACGAAGTCGACGAAGTGGACGAAATGGAGGAAGTGGACGAAGTGGAGGAAGTTGAGCAAGTGGACGAAGTTGACGAAGTGGACGAAGTTGATGAAGTGGGCGTAGTTGACGAAGTTGACGAAGTGGACGAAGTGGACGAAGTGGACGACGTTGACAAAGTTGACGAGGTTGACGAAGTGGACGAAGTTGACGAAGTTTACGAAGTGGAGGATGTGGAAGAAGTTGACTAAGTGAACGAAGTTGACGAAGTGGAGGAAGTGGAGGAAGTGGAGAAAGTGGATGAAGTGTAAGAAGTGGAGGAAGTGGAGGAAGTGGACGAAGTGGAGGAAGTTGACGAAGTTGACGAAGTGGACGAAGTGGACGAAGTGGACATCGTGGACGAAGTGGAGGAAGTGGAGGAAGTGGAGGAAGTGGACGAAGTGGAGGAAGTGGACGAAGTGGAGGAAGTTGACGAAGTGGAGGAAGTTGACGAGGTGGACGAAGTGGACAAAGTTGACGAAGTGGACGAAGTGGACGACCTGGACGAAGTGGACGAAGTTGACGTAGTGGAGGAAGTGGACGAAGTAGACGAACTGGACAAAGTGGACGACGTGGACGAAGTAGAGGAAGTGGAGGAAGTGCACAAAGTGGACGAAGTTGGGGAAGTGGAAGAAGATAATGAAATGGAGGAAGTGGAGGAAGTGCACGAAGTGGAGGAAGTGGAGGAAGTGGACGAACTGAACGAAGTGGACGAACTTGACGAAGTGGAAGAAGTTGACAAAGTGGAGGAAGTTGCGATGTTGACGAAGTGGAGGCAAATTGACGAAGTGGACAAAGTTGAAAAAGTTGACGAAGTGGACGAAGTGGAGGAAGTGGACAAGCGGACGAAATGGACGAAGTTGACGAAGTTGAAGAGGTTGAGGAAGAGGAGGAAGTGGACGAAGTTTACAAAGTTGACGAAGTGGACAAAGTGGACGAAGTGGAGGAGGCGGAGGAAGTGGACTAAATGGACGAAGCGAAGGAAGTGGACGAAGTAGAGGAAGTTGACGAACGAAGTTGACGAAGTTGATGAAGTTGAAGAAGTTGACGAAGTGGACGGAGTGAACAAAGTGGAGGAAGTGGACTAAGTGGACGAAGTTGACGAAGTCTACGAAGTTGACGAAGTGGAGGAAGTGGACGAAGTGGATGAAGTGGACGAAGTCGACGAAGTGGACGAAATGGAGGAAGTGGAGGAAGTGGAGGAAGTTGAGCTAGTGCACGAAGTTGACGAGGTGGACGAAGTTGACGAACTTGATGAAGTGGACGAAGTTGATGAAGTGGGCAAAGTTGACGAAGTTGACGAAGTGGACGAAGTGGAGGAAGTGGACGACATTGACAAAGTCGACGAAGTGGACAAAGTTGACGAAGTGGAGGATGTGGAAGAAGTTGACTAAGTGAACGAAGTTGACGAAGTGGAGAAAGTGGAGGAAGTGGAGGAAGTGGATAAAGTGGAGGAAGTGGAAGAAGTGGAGGAAGTGGACGAAGTGGAGGAAGTGGACGAAGTGGAGGAAGTTGACGAAGTGGACGAAGTGGACGAAGTGGACGAAGGAAAGGAAGTGGACGAAGTGGACGAAGTAAAGGAAGTGGACTAAGTGGTGAAGTGGAGGAAGTCGACGAAGTGGACGAAGTTGACGAAGGGGGCGAAGAGGACAAAGTTGACGAAGTGGACGAAGCTGACGAAGGTGACGAAGTGGACGAAGTTGACGAGGTGGACAAAGTGGAGGAGATGGAGGAAGTGGTGGAAGGGGACGAAGTTGACGAAGTGGGCGAAGTTGACGAAGCGGAGGAAGTGGAGGAAGTGGAGGAAATGGACTAAGTGGAGGAAGTGGACGAAGTTGACGAAGTGGCCAAGTGCAGGAAGTGGAGGAAGTGGACGAAGTGGACGAATTGGACGAAGTGGAGTAAGTGGTCGAAGTGGACGAAGTTAGCGATGAGGACGAAGTTGACGAAGTTGATGAAGTTGACGACGTGGACGAAGTGAACGAAGTGGAGGAAGTGGACTAAGTGGCCGAAGTGGACGAAGTTGACGAAGTTGACGAAGTGGAGGAAGTGGAGAAAGTGGAGGAAGTGGAGGAAGTGGAGGAAATGGACGAAGTGGATGAAGTTGACGAAGTTGACGAAGTTGACGAAGTGGAGGAAGTGGAGGAAGTGGAGGAGGTGGAGGAAGTGGACGAAGTGGACGAAGTGGAGGAAGTTGACGAAGTGGACGAACTGGAGGTAATGGAGGAAGTAGAGGAAGTGAAGGGAGTGGACTAAGTGGTGAAGTGGAGGAAGTGGACGAAGTGGAGGAAGTGGACTAAGTGGACGAAGTTGAGGAAGTTGACGAAGTGGACAAAGTTGACTGAGCTGGACGAAGTGGACAACCTGGACGAAGTGGACGAAGTTGACGTAGTGGAGGAAGTGGAGGAAGTGAAGGAAGTGGATGAAGTGTAGGAAGTGGCCGAAGTGGACGAAGTGGACGAAGTGGACGAAGTGGACAAAGTGGACAACGTGGACGAAGTAGAGGAAGTGGAGGAAGTGAACAGAGTGGACGAAGTTGGCGAAGTGGAAGAAGATGATGAAATGGAGGAAGTGGAGGAAGTGCACGAAGTGGAGGAAGTGGAGGAAGTGGAGGAAGTGGACGAACTAAACGAAGTGCACGAACTTGACGAAGTGGAAGAAGTTGGCGAAGTGTGACGAAGTGGAGGAAGTTGCGATGTTGACGAAGTGGAGGAAATTGACGAAGTGGATGAAGTGGAAAAAGTTGATGAAGTGGACGAAGTGGAGGAAGTAGACAAGCGGACGAAATGGACGAAGTTGAAGAAGTTAAAGAAGTTGACGAAGTGGAGGAAGAGGAGGAAGTGGACGAAGTTTACGAAGTTGACAAAGTGGACAAAGTGGACGAAGTGGAGGAGGTGGACGAAGTGGACTAAGTGAACAAAGTGGAGGAAGTGGACTAAGTGGACGAAGTTGACGAAGTCTACGAAGTTGACGAAGTCTACAAAGTTGACGAAGTGGAGGAAGTGGAGGAAGTGGATGAAGTGACGAAGTCGACGAAGTGGACGAAATGGAGGAAGTGGACGAAGTGGAGGAAGTTGAGCAAGTGGATGAAGTTGACGAAGTGGACGAAGTTGATGAAGTGGGCGTAGTTGACGAAGTTGACGAAGTGGACGAAGTGGAGGAAGTGGACGACGTTGAAACAATTGACGAAGTTGACGAAGTGGACGAAGTTGACGAAGTTTACGAAATGGAGGATGTGGAAGAAGTTGACTAAGTGAACGAAGTTGACGAAGTGGAGGAAGTGGAGGAAGTGGAGGAAGTGGAGAAAGTGGAGGAAGTGTAAGAAGTGGACGAAGTGGAGGAAGTGGACGAAGTTGACGAAGTGGACGAAGTGGACGAAGTGGACGAAGTGGACATCGTGGACGAAGTGGACGAAGTGGACGAAGTGGAGGAAGTGGAGGAAGTGGACGAAGTGGAGGAAGTTGACGAAGTGGAGGAAGTTGACGAGGTGGACGAAGTGGACAAAGTTGACGAAGTGGACGAAATGGACGACCTGGACAAAGTGGACGAAGTTGACGTAGTGGAGGAAGTGGAGGAAGTGGACGAAGTGGACGAAGTGAACGAAGTGGACGAAGTAGACGAACTGGACAAAGTGGACGACGTGGACGAAGAAGAGGAAGTGGAGGAAGTGGAGGAAGTGGACGAAGTGTAGGAAGTGGACGAAGTGGCCGAAGTGGACGAACTGGACGAAGGGGACGAAGTAGACGAAGTGGACAAAGTGGACGACGCGGACGAAGTGGACGAAGTTGACGTAGTGGAGGAAGTGGAGGAAGTGGACAAAGTGGACGAAGTGAACGAAGCGGACGAAGTAGACGAACTGGACAAAGTGGACGAAGAAGAGGAAGTGGAGGAAGTGCACAAAGTGGACGAAGTTGGGGAAGTGGAAGAAGATAATGAAATGGAGGAAGTAGAGGAAGTGCACGAAGTGGAGGAAGTGGAGGAAGTGGACGAACTGAACGAAGTGGATGAACTTGACGAAGTGGAAGAAGTTGACGAAGTCTGACGAAGTGGAGGAAGTTGCGATGTTGACGAAGTGGAGGAAATTGACGAAGTGGACAAAGTTGAAAAAGTTGACGAAGTGGAGGAAGTGGACAAGCGGGCGAAATGGACGAAGTTGACGAAGTTGAACAGTTGAGGAAGAGGAGGAAGTGGACGAAGTTTACGAAGTTGACGAAGTGGACAAAGTGGACGAAGTGGAGGAGGTGGAGGAAGTGGACTAAATGGACGAGGCGAAGGAAGTGGACGAAGTAGAGGAAGTTGACGAACGAAGTTAACGAAGTGGACGAAGTTGACGTAGTGGAGGAAGTGGTGGAAGTTGACGAGGTGGACAAAGTGGAGGAGATGGAGGAAGTGGTGGAAGGGGACGAAGTTGACGAAGTGGGCGAAGTTGACGAAGCGGAGGAAGTGGAGGAAGTGGAGGAAATGGACTAAGTGGAGGAAGTGGACGAAGTTGACGAAGTGGCCAAGTGCAGGAAGTGGAGGAAGTGGACGAAGTGGACGAATTGGACGAAGTGGAGTAAGTGGTCGAAGTGGACGAAGTTAGCGATGAGGACGAAGTTGACGAAGTTGATGAAGTTGACGACGTGGACGAAGTGAACGAAGTGGAGGAAGTGGACTAAGTGGCCGAAGTGGACGAAGTTGACGAAGTTGACGAAGTGGAGGAAGTGGAGAAAGTGGAGGAAGTGGAGGAAGTGGAGGAAATGGACGAAGTGGATGAAGTTGACGAAGTTGACGAAGTTGACGAAGTGGAGGAAGTGGAGGAAGTGGAGGAGGTGGAGGAAGTGGACGAAGTGGACGAAGTGGAGGAAGTTGACGAAGTGGACGAACTGGAGGTAATGGAGGAAGTAGAGGAAGTGAAGGGAGTGGACTAAGTGGTGAAGTGGAGGAAGTGGACGAAGTGGAGGAAGTGGACTAAGTGGACGAAGTTGAGGAAGTTGACGAAGTGGACAAAGTTGATGAGCTGGACGAAGTGGACAACCTGGACGAAGTGGACGAAGTTGACGTAGTGGAGGAAGTGGAGGAAGTGAAGGAAGTGGATGAAGTGTAGGAAGTGGCCGAAGTGGACGAAGTGGACGAAGTGGACGAAGTGGACAAAGTGGACAACGTGGACGAAGTAGAGGAAGTGGAGGAAGTGAACAGAGTGGACGAAGTTGGCGAAGTGGAAGAAGATGATGAAATGGAGGAAGTGGAGGAAGTGCACGAAGTGGAGGAAGTGGAGGAAGTGGAGGAAGTGGACGAACTAAACGAAGTGCACGAACTTGACGAAGTGGAAGAAGTTGGCGAAGTGTGACGAAGTGGAGGAAGTTGCGATGTTGACGAAGTGGAGGAAATTGACGAAGTGGATGAAGTGGAAAAAGTTGATGAAGTGGACGAAGTGGAGGAAGTAGACAAGCGGACGAAATGGACGAAGTTGAAGAAGTTAAAGAAGTTGACGAAGTGGAGGAAGAGGAGGAAGTGGACGAAGTTTACGAAGTTGACAAAGTGGACAAAGTGGACGAAGTGGAGGAGGTGGACGAAGTGGACTAAGTGAACAAAGTGGAGGAAGTGGACTAAGTGGACGAAGTTGACGAAGTCTACGAAGTTGACGAAGTCTACAAAGTTGACGAAGTGGAGGAAGTGGAGGAAGTGGATGAAGTGACGAAGTCGACGAAGTGGACGAAATGGAGGAAGTGGACGAAGTGGAGGAAGTTGAGCAAGTGGATGAAGTTGACGAAGTGGACGAAGTTGATGAAGTGGGCGTAGTTGACGAAGTTGACGAAGTGGACGAAGTGGAGGAAGTGGACGACGTTGAAACAATTGACGAAGTTGACGAAGTGGACGAAGTTGACGAAGTTTACGAAATGGAGGATGTGGAAGAAGTTGACTAAGTGAACGAAGTTGACGAAGTGGAGGAAGTGGAGGAAGTGGAGGAAGTGGAGAAAGTGGAGGAAGTGTAAGAAGTGGACGAAGTGGAGGAAGTGGACGAAGTTGACGAAGTGGACGAAGTGGACGAAGTGGACGAAGTGGACATCGTGGACGAAGTGGACGAAGTGGACGAAGTGGAGGAAGTGGAGGAAGTGGACGAAGTGGAGGAAGTTGACGAAGTGGAGGAAGTTGACGAGGTGGACGAAGTGGACAAAGTTGACGAAGTGGACGAAATGGACGACCTGGACAAAGTGGACGAAGTTGACGTAGTGGAGGAAGTGGAGGAAGTGGACGAAGTGGACGAAGTGAACGAAGTGGACGAAGTAGACGAACTGGACAAAGTGGACGACGTGGACGAAGAAGAGGAAGTGGAGGAAGTGGAGGAAGTGGACGAAGTGTAGGAAGTGGACGAAGTGGCCGAAGTGGACGAACTGGACGAAGGGGACGAAGTAGACGAAGTGGACAAAGTGGACGACGCGGACGAAGTGGACGAAGTTGACGTAGTGGAGGAAGTGGAGGAAGTGGACAAAGTGGACGAAGTGAACGAAGCGGACGAAGTAGACGAACTGGACAAAGTGGACGAAGAAGAGGAAGTGGAGGAAGTGCACAAAGTGGACGAAGTTGGGGAAGTGGAAGAAGATAATGAAATGGAGGAAGTAGAGGAAGTGCACGAAGTGGAGGAAGTGGAGGAAGTGGACGAACTGAACGAAGTGGATGAACTTGACGAAGTGGAAGAAGTTGACGAAGTCTGACGAAGTGGAGGAAGTTGCGATGTTGACGAAGTGGAGGAAATTGACGAAGTGGACAAAGTTGAAAAAGTTGACGAAGTGGAGGAAGTGGACAAGCGGGCGAAATGGACGAAGTTGACGAAGTTGAACAGTTGAGGAAGAGGAGGAAGTGGACGAAGTTTACGAAGTTGACGAAGTGGACAAAGTGGACGAAGTGGAGGAGGTGGAGGAAGTGGACTAAATGGACGAGGCGAAGGAAGTGGACGAAGTAGAGGAAGTTGACGAACGAAGTTAACGAAGTGGACGAAGTTGACGTAGTGGAGGAAGTGGAGGAAGTGGAGGAAGTGGACGAAGTGAACGAAGTGGACGAAGTAGACGAACTGGACAAAGTGGACGACGTGGACGAAGTCGAGGAAGTGGAGGAAGTGGAGGAAGTTGAGCAAGTTGACGAAGTGGACGAAGTTGACGAACTTGATGAAGTGGACGAAGTTGATGAAGTGGGCGAAGTTGACGAAGTTGACGAAGTGGACGAAGTGGAGGAAGTGGACGACGTTGACAAAGTCGACGAAGTTGACAAAGTGGACGAAGTTGACGAAGTGGAGGATGTGGAAGAAGTTGACTAAGTGAACGAAGTTGACGAAGTGGAGGAAGTGGAGGAAGTGGAGGAAGTGGAGGAAGTGGAGGAAGTGGAGAAAGTGGAAGAAGTGGAGGAAGTGGACGAAGTGGAGGAAGTGGACGAAGTGGAGGAAGTTGACGAAGTTGACGAAGTGGACGAAGTGGACGAAGAGGACGAAGTGGACGAAGTGGACGAACTGGACGAAGTGGACGAAGTAAAGGAAGTGGACTAAGTGGTGAAGTGGAGGAAGTTGACGAAGTGGACGAAGTTGACGAAGGGAACGAAGAGGACAAAGTTGACGAAGTGGACGAAGTTGACGAAGCTGACAAAGCTGACGAAGTGGACGAAGTTGTCGAAGGAGACGAAGTGGAGGAAGGGGACGAAGTTGACGAAGTGGGCGAAGCTGACGAAGCGGAGGAAGTGAAGGAAGTGGAGGAAGTGGACTAAGTGGAGGAAGTGGACGAAGTTGACGAAGTGGCCAAGAGGAGGAAGTGGAGGAAGTGGACTAAGTGGACGAATTGGACGAAGTGGAGTAAGTGGTCGAAGTGGACGAAGTTAGCGATGAGGACGAAGTTGACGAAGTTGATGAAGTTGACGAAGTTGACGATGTGGACGAAGTGAACGAAGTGGAGGAAGTGGACTAAGTGGCCGAAGTGGACGAAGTTGACGAAGTTGACGAAGTGGAGGAAGTGGAGAAAGTGGAGGAAGTGGAGGAAGTGGAGGAAATGGACGAAGTGGATGAAGTTGACGAAGTTGACAAAGTGGAGGAAGTGGAGGAAGTGGAGGAGGTGGAGGAAGTGGACGAAGTGGACGAAGTTGACGAAGTGGACGAAGTGGAGGTAATGGAGGAAGTGGAGGAAGTAAAGGGAGTGGACTAAGTGGTGAAGTGGAGGAAGTGGACGAAGTGGAGGAAGTGGACTAAGTGGACGAAGTTGAGGAAGTTGACGAAGTGGACAAAGTTGACGAGGTGGACGAAGTGGACAACCTGGACGATGTGGACGAAGTTGACGTAGTGGAGGAAGTGGAGGAAGTGAAGGAAGTGGACGAAGTGTAGGAAGTGGACGAAGTGGCCGAAGGGGACGAAGTGGACGAAGTAGACGAAGTGGACAAAGTCGACGAAGTGGAGGAAGTTGACGAAGTGGAGGAAGTGGACGAAGTGGAGGAAGTGGACGAAGTGGAGGAAGTTGACGAAGTGGACGAAGGGGACATCGTGGACGAAGTGGAGTAAGTGGACGAAGTGGAGGAAGTTGACGAAGTGGAGGATGTTGACGAGGTGGACGAAGTGGACAAAGTTGACGAAGTGGACGACCTGGACGAAGTGGACGAAGTTGACGTAGTGGAGGAAGTGGAGGAAGTGGAGGAAGTGGAGGAAGTGGACGAAGTAGACGAACTGGACAATGTGGACGACGTGGACGAAGTAGAGGAAGTGGAGGAAGTGCACAAAGTGGACGAAGTTGGGGAAGTGGAAGAAGATAATGAAATGGAGGAAGTGGAGGAAGTGCACGAAGTGGAGGAAGTGGAGGAAGTGGACGAACTGAACGAAGTGGACGAACTTGACGAAGTGGAAGAAGTTGACGAAGTCTGACGAAGTGGAGGAAGTTGCGATGTTGACGAAGTGGAGGAAATTGACGATGTGGACAAAGTTGAAAAAGTTGACGAAGTGGAGGAAGTGGACAAGCGGACGAAATGGACGAAGTTGACGAAGTTGAAGAGGTTGAGGAAGAGGAGGAAGTGGACGAAGTTTACGAAGTTGACGAAGTGGACAAAGTGGACGAAGTGGAGGAGGTGGAGTAAGTGGACTAAATGGACGAAGCGAAGGAAGTGGACGAAGTAGAGGAAGTTGACGAACGAAGTGGACGAAGTTGATGAAGTTGACGAAGTGGACGAAGTGAACAAAGTGGAGGAAGAGGACTAAGTGGACGAAGTTGACGAAGTCTACGAAGTTGACAGAGTAGAGGAAGTGGACGAAGTGGACGAAGTGGACGAAATGGAGGAAGTGGAGGAAGTGGAGGAAGTTGAGCAAATGGACAAAGTTGACGAAGTGGACGAAGTTGACGAACTTGATGAAGTGGACGAAGTTGATGAAGTGGGCGAAGTTGACGAAGTTGACGAAGTGGACGAAGTGGAGGAAGTGGACGACGTTGACAAAGTCGACGAAGTTGACAAAGTGGACGAAGTTGACGAACTGGAGGATATGGAAGAAGTTGACTAAGTGAACGAAGTTGACGAAGTGGAGGAAGTGGAGGAAGTGGAGGAAGTGGAGAAAGTGGAGGAAGTGGAAGAAGTGGAGGAAGTGGACGAAGTGGAGGAAGTAGACGAAGTTGACGAAGTGGACGAATTGGACGAACTGGACGAAGTGGACGAAGTGGACGAAGTTTAGGAAGTTGACGAAGTGGACGAAGTTGACGAAGTGGACGAAGAGGACAAAGTTGACGAAGTGGACGAAGTTGACGAAGCTGACGAAGGTGATGAAGTGGACGAAGTTGTCGAAGGGGACGAAGTGGAGAAAGTGGAGGAAGTGGAGGAAGGGGACGAAGTTGACGAAGTGGGCGAAGTTGACGAAGCGGAGGAAGTGGAGGAAGTGGAGGAAGTGGACTAAGTGGAGGAAGTGGACGAAGTTGACGAAGTGGCCAAGTGGAGGAAGTGGAGGAAGTGGAGGAAGTGGACTAAGTGGACGAATTGGACGAAGTGGAGTAAGTGGTCGAAGTGGACGAAGTTAGCGATGAGGACGAAGTTGACGAAGTTGACGACGTGGACGAAGTGAACGAAGTGGAGGAAGTGGACTAAGTGGCCGAAGTGGACGAAGTTGACGAAGTGGAGGAAGTGGAGAAAGTGGAGGAAGTGGAGGAAGTGGAGGAAATGGACGAAGTGGATGAAGTTGACGAAGTTGACGAAGTGGAGGAAGTGGAGGAAGTGGAGGAGGTGGAGGAAGTGGAGGAAGTGGACGAAGTTGACGAAGTGGACGAAGTGGAGGTAATGGAGGAAGTGGAAGAAGTGAAGGGAGTGGACTAAGTGGTGAAGTGGAGGAAGTGGACGTAGTGGAGGAAGTGGACTAAGTGGACGAAGTTGAGGAAGTTGACGAAGTGGACAAAGTTGACGAGGTGGACGAAGTGGACAACCTGGACGATGTGGACGAAGTTGACGTAGTGGAGGAAGTGGAGGAAGTGGAGGAAGTGAAGGAAGTGGACGAAGTGTAGGAAGTGGACGAAGTGGCCGAAGTGGACGAAGTGGACGAAGTGGACGAAGTAGACGAAGTGGACAAAGCGGACGAAGTGGAGGAAGTTGACGAAGTGGAGGAAGTGGACGAAGTGGAGGAAGTGGACGAAGTGAAGGAAGTTGACGAAGTGGACGAAGGGGACATCGTGGACGAAGTGGAGTAAGTGGACGAAGTGGAGGATGTTGACGAAGTGGAGGAAGTTGACGAGGTGGACGAAGTGGACAAAGTTGACGAAGTGGACGAAGTTGACGTAGTGGAGGAAGTGGAGGAAGTGGACGAAGTGGACGAAGTGAACGAAGTGGACGAAGTAGACGAACTGGACAAAGTGGACGACGTGGACGAAGTAGAGGAAGTGGAGGAAGTACACAAAGTGGACGAAGTTGGGGAAGTGGAAGAAGATAATGAAATGGAGGAAGTGGACGAACTGAACGAAGCGGACGAACTTGACGAAGTGGAAGAAGTTGACGAAGTTTGACGAAGTGGAGGAAGTTGCGATGTTGACGAAGTGGAGGAAATTGACGAAGTGGACAAAGTTGAAAAAGTTGACGAAGTGGACGAAGTGTAGGAAGTGGACAAGCGGACGAAATGCACGAAGTTGACGAAGTTGAAGAGGTTGAGGAAGAGGAGGAAGTGGACGAAGTTTACGAAGTTGACGAAGTGGACAAAGTGGACGAAGTGGAGGAGGTGGAGGAAGTGGACTAAATGGACAAAGCGAAGGAAGTGGACGAAGTAGAGGAAGTTGACGAACGAAGTTGACGAAGTTGATGAAGTTGACGAAGTGGACGAAGTGAACAAAGTGGAGGAAGTGGACTAAGTGATACATCCTAGAAGATGTAGAGGAGCAGAACCGAGAGATTGGAGGCGCTAGGAGACTTGAACAGCTGCTGAAACCAATGGAACAGTAGCAGTAGCAGCTGCAGATTGTGGTGCAGAATTGGAATTTCAGGAGCAGATTGGTGAAGAACTTAGGATGTGAAGCAGCGGATGAGAGGTGTTTATGGTGAATGGAGATGGAGGCTAGCTTAGAGAGGTGATTCACAACTCAGAAGGCTTCCTAGAGTGGAAGGAAGTTGCAATGGAAATCAAGCTTAAGAAGAGACTCTTGGAGAAGGAATTTACTATGCATTTCAGCAGAAATTCTTTACTAAAAATCCAAAAGTGATTTACAAGCTTTTCCTATGAGATTTTATAGATTAATCTCAAGGCTTTAAGCAAGCAATTTTCACGTTGCAGATCTGAACCCATGTGCTACATGTATGGCTTCTAAAACACGTGAAAATTGAGTTTTATGTGAAAAAAAAAACATTTACTAATGCAGCCCCATAGAAGGATAAGTACACCCCTTTTTGTATAGAAATGTCCTTTTTACCCTTCTCCATGTTTTGGCAGATTTGGCATATCTTCTTGTTCTCCAATTTTCCATCCAAAGATAGCAAATAGTACTTGACCTTAAGGAGAATATTCATCTTGAAGCATTTTGGCCATTCCTCTTGTGATGGGTCCTATGGTGTTAGACCTTCTTGTATCACTAAGTGGACGAAGTTGACGAAGTCTACGAAGTTGACGAAGTGGAGGAAGTGAACGAAGTGGATGAAGTGGACGAAGTCGACGAAGTGGACGAAATGGAGGAAGTGGAGGAAGTGAAGGAAGTTGAGCAAGTGGACGAAGTTGACGAAGTGGACGAAGTTGACAAAGTGGGCGAAGTTGACGAAGTGGACGAAGTGGAGGAAGTGGACGACGTTGACAAAGTCGACGAAGTTGACAAAGTGGACGAAGTGGACGAAGCGGACGAAGTGGAGGATGTGGAAGAAGTTGACTAAGTGAACGAAGTTGACGAAGTGGAGGAAGTGGAGGAAGTGGAGGAAGTGGAGGAAGTGGAGGAAGTGGAAGAAGTGGAGGAAGTGGACGAAGTGGACGAAGTGGAGGAAGTTGACGAAGTTGACGAAGTGGACGAAGTGGACGAAGTGGACAACTGGACGAAGTGGACGGAGTAAAGGAAGTGGACTAAGTGGTGAAGTGGAGGAAGTTGACGAAGTGGACGAAGTTGACGAAGGGGACGAAGAGGACAAAGTTGACGAAGTGGACGAAGTTGACGAAGCTGACGAAGGTGACGTAGTGGACGAAGTTGACAAAGGGGACGAAGTGGAGGAAGTGGAGGAAGGGGACGAAGTTGACGAAGTGGGCGAAGTTGATGAAGCGAAGGAAGTGGAGGAAGTGGAGGAAGTGGACTAAGTGGAGGAAGTGGAGAAAGTGGACGAAGTTGACGAAGTGGCCAAGTGGAGGAAGTGGAGGAAGTGGAGGAAGTGGAGGAAGTGGAGGAGGTGGACTAAGTGGACGAATTGGACGAAGTGGAGTAAGTGGTCGAAGTGGACGAAGCTAGCGATGAGGACGAAGTTGACGAAGTTGATGAAGTTGACGAAGTTGACGACGTGGACGAAGTGGGCGAAGTGAAGGAAGTGGACAAAGTGAGCGAAGTGGAGGAAGTGGACTAAGTGGCCGAAGTGGACGAAGTTGACGAAGTTGACGAAGTGGAGGAAGCGGAGAAAGTGGAGGAAATGGAGGAAATGGACGAAGTGGATGAAGTTGACGAAGTGTAGGAAGTGGAGGAGGTGGACGAAGTGGACTAAGTGAACAAAGTGGAGGAAGTGGACTAAGTGGACGAAGTTGACGAAGTCTACGAAGTTGACGAAGTGGAGGAAGTGGAGGAAGTGGATGAAGTGGACGAAGTCGACGAAGTGGACGAAATGGAGGAAGTGGACGAAGTGGAGGAAGTTGAGCAAGCGGACGAAGTTGACGAAGTGGACGAAGTTGATGAAGTGGGCGTAGTTGACGAAGTCGACGAAGTGGACGAGGTGGAGGAAGTGGACGACGTTGACAAAGTTGACAAAGTTGACGAAGTTGACGAAGTGGACGAAGTTGACGAAGTTTACGAAGTGGAGGATGTGGAAGAAGTTGACTAAGTGAACGAAGTTGACGAAGTGGAGGAAGTGGAGGAAGTGGAGAAAGTGGAGGAAGTGTAAGAAGTGGAGGAAGTGGACGAAGTGGAGGAAGTGGACGAAGTGGAGGAAGTTGAGGAAGTTGACGAAGTGGACATCGTGGACGAAGTGGAGGAAGTGGACGAAGTGGAGGAAGTGGACGAAGTGGAGGAAGTGGACGAAGTGGAGGAAGTTGACGAAGTGGAGGAAGTTGACGAAGTGGAGGAAGTGGAGGAAGTGGAGGAAGTTGACGAAGTTGACGAAGTGGACGAAGTGGACGAACTGGACGAACTGGACGAAGTAAAGGAAGTGGACTAAGTGGTGAAGTGGAGGAAATTGACGAAGTGGACGAACTTGACGAAGGGGACGAAGAGGACAAAGTTGACGAAGTGGACGAACTTGACGAAGCTGACGAAGGTGACGAAGTGGACGAAGTTGACGAAGGGGACGAAGGGGAGGGAGTGGAGGAAGTGGACGAAGTTGACGAATTGGAGGAAGTGGAGGAAGTTGACGAAGTGGACGAAGTGGGGGACGAGGAGGAAGTTGAGGAAGTGGACGAAGTTGAAGAAGTTGACGTAGTGGAGGAAGTGGAGGAAGTAGAGGAAGTGGAGGAAGTCGAGGAAGTGGACGAAGTTGACGAAGTCTACGAAGTCGACGAAGTGGAGGAAGTGGACGAAGTGGATGAAGTGGACGAAGTCGACGAAGTGGACGAAATGGAGGAAGTGGACGAAATGGAGGAAGTGGAGGAAGTTGAGGAAGTGGACGAAGTTGACGAAGTGGACTAAGTGGACGAACTTGACAAAGTGGGCGAAGTTGAGGAAGTGGACGAAGTGGACGACGTCGCCAAAGTTGACGAAGTGGACGAAGTTGACGAACTTGACGAAGTGGAGGATGTGGACTAAGTGAACGAAGTTGACGAAGTGGAGGAAGTGGAGGAAGTGGAGAAAGTGGAGGATGTGTAAGAAGTGTAAGAAGTGGAGGAATTGGACGAAGTGGAGGAAGTGGAGGAAGGTGACGAAGTGGACGAAGTCCATGAATTGGACGAAGTAAAGGGAGTGGACGAAGTGGACAAAGTGAACGAAGTGGACGAAGTTGACGAAGTGGAGGAAGTGGAGGAAGTGGAAGAAGTTGACGAAGTGGAGGAAGTTGAGGAAGTGGAGGAAGTGGAGGAATTTGACGAAGTGGACGAAGTGGGGGAAGAGGAGGAAGTTGAGGAAGTGGACGAAATTGAAGAAGTTGACGTAGTGGAGGAAGTGGAGGAAGTCGGGGAAGTGGACGAAGTTGGAGAAGTCTACAAAGTTGACGAAGTAGAGGAAGTGGAGGAAGTGGAGGAAGTGGACGAAGTGGAGGGAGTTGAGGAAGTGGAGGAAGTTGAGGAAGTGGAGGAAGTTGAGGAAGTGGACAAAGTGGACGAAGTTGACGAAGTGGACGAAGTGGACGAAGTGGACGAAGTGGACGAAGTGGACGAAGTTGACGAAGTGGACGAATTGGAAGAAGTGTACAAATTGGACGAAGTGGATGAAGTGGTGGAAGTGGTGGAAATGACGGGAGTTGAGGAAGTGGAGGAAGTGGACAAAGTGGAGGAAGTGGACGAAGTGGAGGAAGTGGAGGAAGTGGACGAAGTGGAAGAAGTGGAAGAAGTGGAGGAAGTTGAGGTAGTGGAGCAAGTGGAGGAAGTTGAGGTAGTGGACGAAGTTAACGAAGTGGACGAAGTTGAGGAAGTGGACGAAGTTCACGAAGTGGACGAAGTTGACGAAGTGGACGAATTGGAGGAAATGGACAAATTGGATGAAGTGGACGAAGTGGACGAAGTGGAGGAAGTGGACGAAGTGGACGAAGTGGAGGAAGTGGACGCAGTGGACGAAGTGGAGGAACTGGAGGAAGTGGACGAAGTGACCAAGAGGAGGAAGTGGACGAAGTGGAGGAAGTCGACGAAGTGGACGAAGTGGAGGATGTTGACGAAGCTGACGAAGTTGACGAAGTGGAGGAAGTGGAGGAAGTGAATGAAGTGGACGAAGTTGGCGAAGTGGATGAAGCGGGCGAAGTTGAGGAAGTGGACGATGTGGACGAAGTAGAGGAAGTGCAGGAGCTGGAGGAAGTTGACAAAGTGGATGAAGTTGACGAAGTGGACGAAGTTGACGAAGTGGAGGAAGTTGACGAAGTGGACGAAGTGGAGGAAGTTGACGAAGCGGAGGAAGAGGACGAAGTTGACGAAGTGGAGGAAGTGGAGCAAGTGGAGGAAGTGGAGGAAGTGGACGAAGTGGAGGAAGTGGAGGAAGTGGACGAACTGAACGAAGTGCACGAACTTGACGAAGTGGAAGAAGTTGGCGAAGTGTGACGAAGTGGAGGAAGTTGCGATGTTGACGAAGTGGAGGAAATTGACGAAGTGGATGAAGTTGAAAAAGTTGACGAAGTGGACGAAGTGGAGGAAGTGGACAAGCGGACGAAATGGACGAAGTTGAAGAAGTTGACGAAGTGGAGGAAGAGGAGGAAGTGGACGAAGTTTACGAAGTTGACCAAGTGGACAAAGTGGACGAAGTGGAGGAGGTGGACGAAGTGGACTAAGTGAACAAAGTGGAGGAAGTGGACTAAGTGGACGAAGTTGACGAAGTCTACGAAGTTGACGAAGTGGAGGAAGTGGACGAAGTGGATGAAGTGGACGAAGTCGACGAAGTGGACGAAATGGAGGAAGTGGACGAAGTGGAGGAAGTTGAGCAAGCGGACGAAGTTGACGAAGTGGACGAAGTTGATGAAGTGGGCGTAGTTGACGAAGTCGACGATGTGGACGAGGTGGAGGAAGTGGACGACGTTGACAAAGTTGACAAAGTTGACGAAGTTGACGAAGTGGACGAAGTTGACGAAGTTTACGAAATGGAGGATGTGGAAGAAGTTGACTAAGTGAACGAAGTTGACGAAGTGGAGGATGTGGAGGAAGTGGAGGAAGTGGAGGAAGTGGAGAAAGTGGAGGAAGTGTAAGAAGTGGAGGAAGTGGACGAAGTGGAGGAAGTGGACGAAGTGGAGGAAGTTGACGAAGTTGACGAAGTGGACATCGTGGACGAAGTGGAGGAAGTGGAGGAAGTGGAGGAAGTGGACGAAGTGGAGGAAGTGGACGAAGTGGAGGAAGTTGACGAAGTGGAGGAAGTTGACGAAGTGGAGGAAGTGGAGGAAGTGGAGGAAGTTGACGAAGTTGACGAAGTGGACGAAGTGGACGAAGTGGACGAAGTGGACGAACTGGAAGAACTGGACGAACTGGACGAACTGGACGAAGTAAAGGAAGTGGACTAAGTGGTGAAGTGGTGGAAGTTGACGAAGTGGACGAAGTTGACGAAGGGGACGAAGACGACAAAGTTGACGAAGTGGACGAACTTGACAAAGCTGACGAAGGTGACGAAGTGGACGATGTTGACGAAGGGGACGAAGTGGAGGGAGTGGAGGAACTGGACGAAGTTGACGAATTGGAGGAAGTGGAGGAAGTTGACGAAGTGGACGAAGTGGGGGACGAGGAGGAAGTTGAGGAAGTGGACGAAGTTGAAGAAGTTGACGTAGTGGAGGAAGTGGAGGAAGTAGAGGAAGTGGAGGAAGTGGAGGAAGTGGACGAAGTTGACGAAGTCTACGAAGTCGACGAAGTGGAGAAAGTGGACGAAGTGGATGAAGTGGACAAAGTCGACGAAGTGGACAAAGTCGACGAAGTGGACGAAATGGAGGAAGTGGACGAAATGGAGGAAGTGTAGGAAGTGGAGGAAGTTGAGGAAGTGGACGAAGTTGACGAAGTGGACTAAGTGGACGAACTTGACAAAGTGGGCGAAGTTGAGGAAGTGGACGAAGTGGACGACGTCGACAAAGTTGACGAAGTGGACAAAGTTGACGAAGTTGACGAAGTGGAGGATGTGGACGAAGTGGAGGAATTGGACGAAGTGGAGGAAGTGGAGGAAGGTGACGAAGTGGACGAAGTCCATGAAGTGGACGAAGTAAAGGAAGTGGACGAAGTGGACAAAGTTAACGAAGTGGACGAAGTTGACGAAGTGGAGGAAGTGGAGGAAGTGGAGGAAGTTGAAGAAGTTGACGAAGTGGAGGAAGTTGAGGAAGTGGAAGAAGTGGACGAATTTGACGAAGTGGACGAAGTGGGGGAAGAGGAGGAAGTTGAGGAAGTGGACGAAATTGAAGAAGTTGACATAGCGGAGGAAGTGGAGGAAGTCGGGGAAGTGGACGAAGTTGAAAAAGTCTACAAAGTTGACGAAGTGGAGGAAGTGGAGGAAGTGGACGAAGTTGACGAAGTGGACGAAGTGGACGAAGTTGACGAAGTGGACGAAGTGGACGAAGTGGACGAAGTTGACGAAGTGGACGAATTGGAAGAAGTGTACAAATTGGACGAAGTGGATGAAGTGGACGAGGTCGACGAAGTGGTGGAAGTGGGGGAAATGGAGGAAGTTGAGGAAGTGGAGGAAGTGGAGGAAGTGGAGGAAGTGGAGGAAGTGGACGAAGTGGAGGAAGTGGAGGAAGTGGACGAAGTGGACGAAGTGGAGGAAGTGGAAGAAGTGGAGGAAGTTGAGGTAGTGGAGGAAGTGGAGCAAGTGAAGGAAGTTGAGGTAGTGAACGAAGTTAACGAAGTGGACGAAGTTGACGAAGTGGACGAAGTTGACGAAGTGGACGAAGTTGACGAAGTGGACGAAGTTGACGAAGTGGACGAAGTTGTCGAAGTGGACGAATTGGAGGAAATAGACAAATTGGATGAAGTGGACGAAGTGGAGGAAGTGGAGGAAGTGGACAAAGTGGAGGAAGTGGACGAACTGGACGAAATGGTGAAACTGGACAAAGTGGAGGACGTTGACGAAGTGGACGAAGTGGAGGAAGTGGACGCAGTGGACGAAGTGGAGGAACTGGAGGAAGTGGACGAAGTGGCCAAGAGGAGGAAGTGGACGAAGTGGAGGAAGTCGACGAAGTAGACGAAGTGGAGGAAGTTGACGAAGCTGACGAAGTTGACGAAGTGGAGGAAGTGGAGGAAGTGAATGAAGTGGACGAAGTTGGCGAAGTGGATGAAGCGGACGAAGTTGAGGAAGTGGACGAAGTAGAGGAAGTGCACGAGCTGGAGGAAGTTGACGAAGTGGATGAAGTTGACGAAGTGGACGAAGTGGTAGAAGTTACGTAGTGGACGAAGTTGACGAAGTGGAGGAAGTTGACGAAGTGGAGGAAGTTGACGAAGCGGAGGAAGAGGACGAAGTTGAGAAGTGGAAGAAGTGGACGAAGTGGAGCAAGTGGAGGAAGTGGAGGAAGTGGAGGAAGTTGAGGAAGTGGACGATGTTGACGAAGTGGACAAAGTGGACGAAGTTGACGAAGTGGACGAAGTGGACGAAGTGGCCGGAGTGGACGATTTTGAGGAAGTGAACAAATTGTACGAAGTGGATGAAGTGGACGAAGTCGACGAAGTGCTGGAAGTGGAGGAAATGGAGGAAGTTGAGGAAGTTGAGGAAGTGGAGGAAGTGGAGGAAGTGGAGGCAGTGGAGGAAGTGGAGGAAGAGGAGGAAGTGGACGAAGTGGCTGAAGTGGACGAAGTGGACGAAGTGGACGAAGTGGACGAAGTGGACGAAGTGGAGGAAGTTGAGGTAGTTGACGAAGTGGACAAAGTGGACGAAGTTGACGAAGTGGACGAAGATGACGAAGTAGATGAAGTGGACGAATTGGAGGAAATGGACAAATTGGATGAAGTGGATGAAGTGGACAAAGTCGACGAAGTGGAGGAAGTGGAGGAAATGGAGGAAGTTGAGGAAGTGGACGAAGTTGACGAAGTGGACGAAGTGGACGAAGTTGACAAAGTGGACAAAGTTGACGAAGTGGACGAAATTGACGAACATGACGAAGTGGAGGAAGTGGAGGAAGTGGAGGAAGTGGAGGAAGTTGAGGAAGTGGACGAAGTGGACCAATTTGACGAATTGGACGAAGTGGAGGACGTTGACAAAGTGGACGACATGGACGAAGTGGAAGAAGTGGAGGAAGTGGACGAACTGGAGGAAGTTGACGAAGTGGACGAAGTGGAGGTAGTTGACGAAGTTGACGAAGTGAACGAAGTTGACGAAGTGGAGGAAGTGGACGACGTTGACAAAGTTGACGAAGTTGACGAAGTGGACGAAGTTGACGAAGTTGACGAAGTTGACGAAGTTGACGAAGTTGACGAAGTTGACGAAGTGGAGGATGTAGAAGAAGTTGACTAAGTGAACGAAGTTGACGAAGTGGGGGAAGTGGAGGAAGTGGAGGAAGTGGAGAAGGTGGAGGAAGTGGAAGAAGTGGACGAAGTGGACGAAGTGGAGGAAGTTGACGAAGTTGACGAAGTGGACGAAGTGGACGAAGTAGACGAAGTGGACGAAGTGGACGAAGTGGACGAAGTGGACGAAGTGGACGAAGTGGACGAAGTGGACGAAGTGGACGAAGTGGACGAACTGGACGAACTGGACGAATTGGAAGAAGTGTACAAATTGGACGAAGTGGATGAAGTGGACGAAGTCGACAAAGTGGTGGAAGTGGAGGAAATGGAGGAAGTTGAGGAAGTTGAGGAAGTCGAGGAAGTGGAGGAAGTGGAGGAAGTGGGGCAAGTGTAGGAAGTGGACGAAGTGGACGAAGTTGAGGAAGTCGACGAAGTGGAGGAAGTGGACGAAGTGGAGGACGTGGAGGAAGTTGAGGTAGTGGAGGAAGTGGAGCAAGTGGAGGAAGTTGAGGTAGTGGACGAAGTTGACGAAGTGGACGAAGTTGACGAAGTGGACGAATTGGAGGAAATGGACAAATTGGATGAAGTGGAGGAAGTGGAGGAAGTGGACGAAGTGGACGAACTGGACGAAGTGGATAAACTGGACAAAGTGGAGGAAGTTGACGAAGTGGACGAAGTGGACGAATTGGACGAAGTGGACGAAGTGGACGAAGTGGAGGAAGTCGACGAAGTGGACGAGGTGGAGGAAGTTGACGAAGCTGACGAAGTTGACGAAGTGGAGGACGTGAATGAAATGGACGAAGTTGGCGAAGTGGACGAAGCGGACGAAGTGGAGGAAGTGTACGAAGTGGACGAAGGGGACGAAGTGGATGAAGTTGACGAAGTTGACGAAGTGGATGAAGTTGACGAAGTGGATGAAGTTGACGAAGTGGATGAAGCGGTAGAAGTTACGTAGTGGACGAAGTTGACGAAGTGGAGGAAGTTGACGAAGTGGACAAAGTGGAGGAAGTTGACGTAGCGGAGGAAGAGGACGAAGTTGACGAAGTGGAGGAAGTGGAGCAAGTGAAGGAAGTGGAGGAAGTGGTGGAAGTGGAGGAAGTGGAGGAAGTGGAGGAAGTTGAGGAAGTGGACAAAGTTGACGAAGTGGACAAAGTGGACGAAGTTGACGAAGTGGGCGAAGTGGGCGAAGTGGCGAAGTGGGCGAAGTGGACGATTTGGAGGAAGTGTACAAATTGGACGAAGTGGATGAAGTGGACGAAGTCGACGAAGTGGTTGAAGTGGAGGAAATGGAGGAAGTTGAGGAAGTTGAGGAAGTGGAGGAAGTGGAGGAAGTGGAGGCAGTGGAGGAAGTGGAGGCAGTGGAGGAAGTGGAGGAAGTGGACGAAGTGGCTGAAGTGGACGAAGTTGACGAAGTGGACGAAGTGGACGAAGTGGACGAAGTGGACGAAGTGGAGGAAGTTGAGGTAGTGGACGAAGTTGACGAAGTTGACGAAGTGGACAAAGTGGACGAAGATGACGAAGTAGATGAAGTGGACGAATTGGAGGAAATGGACAAATTGGATGAAGTGGACGAAGTGGACGAAGTGGAGGAAGTGGAGGAAATGGAGGAAGTGGAGGAAGTCGGGGAAGTGGACGAAGTTGGAGAAGTCTACAAAGTTGACGAAGTGGAGGAAGTTGAGGAAGTGGACGAAGTGGACGAAGTGGAGGAAGTTGAGGAAGTGGAGGAAGTGGAGGAAGTGGACGAAGTGGACGAAGTGAACGAAGTGGACGAAGTAGACGAACTAGACAAAGTGGACGACGTGGACGAAGAAGAGGAAGTGGACGAAGTGGACGAAGTTGACGAAGTGGACGAATTGGAAGAAGTGTACAAATTGGACGAAGTGGATGAAGTGGTGGAAGTGGTGGAAATGAAGGAAGTTGAGGAAGTGGAGGAAGTGGACGAAGTGGAGGAAGTGGACGAAGTGGACGAAGTGGACGAAGTGGAAGAAGTGGAGGAAGTTGAGGTAGTGGAGGAAGTGGAGCAAGTGGAGGAAGTTGAGGTAGTGGACGAAGTTAACGAAGTGGACGAAGTTGACGAAGTAGACGAAGTTCACGAAGTGGACGAAGTTGACGAAGTGGACGAATTGGAGGAAATGGACAAATTGGATGAAGTGGACGAAGTGGACGAAGTGGAGGAAGTGGAGGAAGTGGACGAAGTGGACGAACTGGACGAAATGGTGAAACTGGACAAAGTGGAGGAAGTTGACGAAGTGGACGAAGTGGAGGAAGTGGACGCAGTGGACGAAGTGGAGGAACTGGAGGAAGTGGACAAAGTGACCAAGAGGAGGAAGTGGACGAAGTGGAGGAAGTCGACGAAGTGGACGAAGTGGAGGAAGTTGACGAAGCTGACGAAGTTGACGAAGTGGAGGAAGTGGAGGAAGTGAATGAAGTGGACGAAGTTGGCGAAGTGGATGAAGCAGACGAAGTTGAGGAAGTGGACGATGTGGACGAAGTAGAGGAAGTGCAGGAGCTGGAGGAAGTTGACAAAGTGGATGAAGTTGACGAAGTGGACGAAGTTGACGAAGTGGAGGAAGTTGACGAAGTGGACGAAGTGGAGGAAGTTGACGAAGCGGAGGAAGAGGACGAAGTTGACGAAGTGGACGAAGTGGACCAAGTGGAGGAAGTGGAGGAAGTGGAGGAAGTGGAGGAAGTGGAGGAAGTTGAGGAAGTGGACGATGTTGACGAAGTGGACAAAGTGGACGAAGTTGACGAAGTGGACGAAGAGGCCGGAGTGGACGATTTTGAGGAAGTGAACAAATTGTACGAAGTGGAAGAAGTGGACGAAGATGATGAAATGGAGGAAGTGGAGGAAGTGGAGGAAGTGGACGAACTGAACGAAGTGCACGAACTTGACGAAGTGGAAGAAGTTGGCGAAGTGTGACGAAGTGGAGGAAGTTGCGATGTTGACGAAGTGGAGGAAATTGACGAAGTGGATGAAGGTTAAAAAGTTGACGAAGTGGACGAAGTGGAGGAAGTGGACAAGCGGACGAAATGGACGAAGTTGAAGAAGTTGACGAAGTGGGGGAAGTGGAGGAAGAGGAGGAAGTGGAGGAAGTGGAGGAAGTGGGAATTGGAGGAAGTGGATGAAGTTGACGAAGTGGAGGAAGTGGAGGCAGTTGACGAAGTCGAAGAAGTTAACGAAGTGGACGAAGTGGACGAAGTGGACGAAGTGGACGAAGTGGACGAAGTGGACGAAGTGGACGAAGTGGACGAAATGGAGGAAGTGGAGGAAGTGGAGGAAGTGGAGAAAGTGGAGGAAGTGGACGATGTGGAGGAAGTGGACGAAGTGGACGAAGTGGACGAAGTGGACGAAGTGGACGAAGTGGACGAAGTGAAGGAAGTGGACGAAGTTGACGAAGTGGAGGAAGTTGAGGTAGTGGACGAAGTGGACTAAGTTGGCGAAGTAGACGAAGGTAGAGAAGTGGACGAAGTGGAGGAAGTGGAGGAAGTAGAGGAAGTGGACGAAGTGAACGAAGTGGAGGAAGTGCACGAAGAGGAGGAATTGGACGAAGTGGACGAAGTTGACGAAGTGGACGATGTGGACAAAGTGGACGAAGTGGACGAAGTGGACAAAGTTGACGAAGTGGACGACGTGGAGGAAGTTGA